>NW_009798300.1:483611-540714 GCF_000520075.1 Aphanomyces astaci | reverse complement strand
GGTGGTCGGAAGTACTAGCCATGGCAAATTCAGCAATGAAAAAAGTTGTGTACTACATATATATATATATATATATGTTGTCATACTGTAAGGAATATATAGTGCCTGCCAGTGCAATGTTGCACTTGATAGTAGGACTAGTTTCATGGGCACCACCCCTCGGTGACGTCTCTTTGGTGTGCATATACTAACTAGTACGTACCTAACGTTACGTGAATTCTTTACGTATACTAATTACTATTAATATCTACCGTATTTGTCGTTGATCTGCATCATGAAATACAAAACGCGAATATAATTCTATAATTCAATACAATCTTGAATCAATTATACAATTCGAATATTTAAATAAATTCTTCAAATTTAATTCCATGGTGCAAATACGGTAGTACGTGGGGATGATCGTTGAAGATTTGATCGAGGTCGTCGTCCATTCGTTTACTAGTAGCCCAGAGTTGTCGTGCCTGCCTGATGATATATACTACGTAGTACTACTCTGTATGACGTTACCTATTCATAGTACTACTGTACTTAGCACTTTTGTTCGCTTGTGAACGTGTCCAACTTGATCGGGTATTATATGGTGGTGTACTGTAAGCTTATTACTAGTACGTAGTAAATCTTAGTAGTATAACGACTGAAGTTGAAATGCATATTGAATTCATGGACAAGAACACGGCATGGTAGCTGCAAGGACATTGGCGGTGGATGGAACATGCATTATGTACGTACACCAAAGGGTGGTTTAGTTAGTCACTGGCGAAGAGATATGGACAAGAAAGTCGCTTGAGTTAACTGTTAGTTCAAATTCGCCTTGGGTATTGTTCAATGTCGCAAGTGCCATCGCGTGCCATTGCAACCACAACTTGGATTCGATATATCTCTTGACCTTGTACTTGAAGTAGTTGCCGCAAGTACTTGAACTACTAGTACTTCGTAAACATACTCGTACGTACTGTAGTACTGTACTCCGGAGTAGTACGGAAGTACCACGTATTAATAGTACTCTAGGTAGTTACTAGGATCTTCAACATGGTTGTGTACCAAGCTTGATGTATACCCATCTTGCTAGGAGCAATTCGCCTTTCATCTATCATAGAACTGTACTAACGTTAACAAACCACTGTACTCAATGTACCTACAAGATCCTCGTGGGGCGTCTATACGATTGTGAAGTCCACTTTCTTGCAGAGCGGCACGTAGTTCTTCTAACGTGACCTCTCATTGATCTGCCGAACTTGACTTCCCTTCATATGAGCACAACTCGTTCAGTTTAAGTTGCCACTTCATGAAAGTTGTGTTTTCGGAATCCCTGATTCATCCTCCTCTATTTAATGATTTACTGGTACCGGTACTTACAAATCAGTTTAAAGCGTTCGAACTTGGGCAAATAATTTACGAGGTATGGAAATAGGCGACTCAAACAGTGTCTGTACATCCATGATCGTCGATTCATATACTTGATTAAACTATCGAATATTGTGGTGTTGAATGCTCAAAAACCCTTATTTACAGAGGACAAATACTACGTAGTATGCAGCGTAGTATTTTGCCTCGAAGTACTAGTAGGTATATTGGACGGAAATATGACCCAAAGATAATAACGTTAATGGTATTCCTTCTGATCTAGTTTATCCAATCAAATGAAATCTGTATTTATATTGGGTAATCATGCTCGGCCGACCATCGAAACGTGTCTGCAAGGTGATCAATCATACTTCGAAGTAAGTAATAGTCCTTTTCACCTAAATTTGGACTGGGCAGTTTGAAGCACAATTGTATACAGTACCATAAAATGCATGTCCAAGGTTATGGGAGTAGTTCGTGACGCCATACACCCGATATTTGGGAAGTATATAGGGCAATTCCTTGACATTTGGTGTGCATTTCCTAACATTAAGCCAGCAAATACCTGCCACCTTTTGATAAACGCTCTTCATAATTATACAATTTAAGTACGTAAAGTTAGAACTTATTACTGGACTTTTTGGTGCTTGGAGATGAGGGAAACATGGTACTAGTATTCGATAGATTCGCATGCTGTTTTACCGGATCAAAACTTAGAACCAAATGATTGCTTCATAACAGAGATATACTTACGGGTCTTGTGTGCTTATGGCCCACACAAGAATTTCCATAAAGTCTTGATTCACAAACGCGTCCAGCTCGACTGTCAACAGATTACTTTAACTCTCCCATAACGATCGCTCCTTCCTACTACGTACTAATACAACGCAGCCTAACTTGCGTACTGCTAACGATACATACCTAGTGCTATCAATGGCATTACTGTACCACTAGGAAGCCTCACATTCCCCTTTGGCACGTGACCTGTAAAATAGAGGAGGATTGGTCAATTGGAGTCCAGCAATTTGTGTTTTTCTTGAGATCTCATTGGATATGAAAATCGTAGGACCAGCTCCCTACGATTTCGTCAATTCACAAATGAATTGCGAAATTTTATGTTTGCTACAAATTCGCATATAGCTTGGAAAAAAATTGAGGTTGAGGATTTCGAAATGGTGAAATCGTAGGGGTGTGCGCCTACGATTGCATACAAAGTCAAGTTCTGGCCTACGAATTCCGTAGACGGACCCTTTACTTGCTGACTTATCCGGATAGTTGTGATGTGGATGTCAACAGTCCATATTTTAAGACACAAAACGAATACAATTTTTTAGTGAAGTAAAATAAGTAAAATAAAAGTGCTAGTAACTTCTTACTACAGAGAATGTCAAACTACTACACCACTTCCCGTTCAAGTTGAAATGAATTTCCAGTCAATGTGAAATGAACACGTTCGATCCACGACGATTTTCAAATCAACATGAATTCTCTAACATTCAACTTGAAACATACTTTGTTTCATATATATCCTGGTGTATGATTTGGATAAAGGAGGAAGATGGGTGAGGGAGGGTAGACATGATGATTGAATCACTATTGTATACTGAAGGGTAGTATAATTCATCACCTTATGGTTACTATACTGTAGTTGAAGTAAGTTTAACGTTTCATTTTGAAGTGAACATTCTTCATGTTGAGATGTGAAACTGCACTTGTGAAATCTTATCATATTTCTGCATTTCACATTGACTGGAAATTCATTTCAACTTGAACGGGAAGTGGTGTAGATGACCATAAGCCGGTTATGGTGAGAGAAAAGTACTATTTTTGGTTTGGAGTCATGCAGTATGCTGCAGACACATTTTTTAAATAACGTTATTTGTGATTCAGACACTATCACGTGCCGTGACAAATATATTTATATTCTGCTGCGGCACAAAAACTTGAAATACGTGGAAATATAGTCAGAACTACGGTCGACTTAGGTTAACGAATTTTTTTTATGTCGATACTGTATTTGCCCATCCAAGCACTTCTGTCCTCTCGTTAGGGCATCCCCACCGGTGCGACTGTATAATCAGACTGTAAAATACCGTTTTACAGTTCCTGTATTTTGATTTTCGTCAACCCCAGCGGTAAAACTGTAAAACATCCGAATAATGTTATTATCCGGAAATGAACGCCTGGCGCGATGGCGTGGGAGAACGACGATGATGACATGGATCAAGCTTGGGAGATTCTTGGCTTTCATCAGTCTTCTGCGCCCTAAATGCTCTACTGCCAACCGCCAGCCAAACCTACCACGAGATAGCGAGGCTGCGCATGCTCGGATTTACGTAGTACTTTGGCCCCAATCCAATCTACGGCGAAGCCAAGTTTCGCCGTCGTTTTCGAATGGCCATACCGCTGTTTCAACGAATCATGGACGGTGTGGTGATGCGTGATGAGTACTACCCTTGGACTCGTTAAGTTGGAGCCACGGACGGCCTTGGCTGATTCCATTTCTGAACCTACTGTTTGTTGACTCCATAACGCACATGATTGGATAAAATTATCCATTGATAGCATGTTATTGGCTAATTCGTCAAAACTGTATTTTACAGTCGCGACTGTAAATCTGGCCGATTTGCCGTCTCGCGGTAAAATTTTACAGTTTCCTGTATTTTACAGTCGCCCGGTGGGGTTGTCAAAACTGTAAATAATCCGGATAGAACTGTAAAATAGCGTTTACAGTCGCACCGGTGGGGATACTCTTATACTGGGGACAGATATCATCCACCAATTCGAATGATTACACATTATGCATTATGGCGAATACCATTTGTAGATCCCGAATGCCCTTGTAGAAAGGACGATAAATCCGCAAGTACGGACGTTTCAATGACGATATTGCGCCAGCATATTCTTCACAGCACAGGGTTGAGATATCATGTTGCAATTCGAAACGAATGCTGATTGGAACCAATGATGGGGAGTCCAAAACAACGAATTCGTCGTTTTTTGCTCTGAATTCGTGTTTTGGATGTCAGATTCAACAGCCTACATCCATCTACATTTCAAAGAATTTATATATAGCGGTATGCTGATAGTGCGGTCGAACAAGATCCATTCAAATCAGAGCGGATGGGTTACTATTAGTGGCGATATCCTCGCTCGAAGA
Source organism: Aphanomyces astaci (assembly GCF_000520075.1). Lineage (NCBI taxonomy): Eukaryota > Oomycota > Saprolegniomycetes > Saprolegniales > Verrucalvaceae > Aphanomyces > Aphanomyces astaci. The sequence goes on along the minus strand of NW_009798300.1, from coordinate 536,207 downwards.
TCGCAAATTTTGAATTCGGCGAAGATTCGAATATTCGTGAATCTTCATGAATGTTTGCTAGTATGTTGCTAGTATATAGTAGATACTAGTTTTATCCGTATATTTCGGATAACCGATTACATTTGTAAACCAACAAGCGTCGGCGACAAATACTAATTCCTCGTTCGACAGGGCAACTACCAAGTGCAGCACAATGATTTCTTCACTCAAAAGGATTAATTCGTAGAATGCCATTTGAATACCATATTTCCCTCATCTCCCTTTGCTGGTCTTTGCACACTTGGAGGCGTTCGTGGAATGAAAATGAAGTGTCCACGTTAGTGAGGTCGAAATGTTTGACTCTATTTGCGCTGTATTGGCTATAAGCTGTATCGATTCTTCAGTCTCCTGTTCTCAATGCATTTAAATATATGTTGATCAGGATCTAAATTTATACATGCTGCAAAAACCGGGGATTCACTGCAAAACTCATATGAAATCAAGTAGTTGAAGTAGAGGGAGATTTCAGAGATGTATATTGAGATATATGGTTCAAATTTACAAAATGTTAAGGGTACGTCTGGTAACATTCCAAAAATAATATTCCATTTTCTCGCAAAATGGGATTAACCAAAATGCCATTTTCAAAATGGAGGTAAAAGGTCCATTTTGTAATGTGGAGTTTTGGACCTCTTCAACGAGTAAATCCCACGTGGAATTATTGGATTTGGGTTAACCTCTGCAAGCAAGACATCTTTCAATTTTGGTCAGATTTGTTAAATTCGGCCCTAAAATGGCGCTTTGGGCCTGAATATTGCAATATTTCCGGTTACCAGACGAACCCTAATTCAAATATACCGTGCTTTTGGCAAAACGAATGTACCACAGTAGTATTGGTTAATTCTTCCATAACGTTTTCCCCAGTATCACTTTTCAGATCTGAAGGTATACAGGAATAGAGGAGGAGTCCGTTCATCAGGTGAGGGGTTTTATTATCATTACAACGGGATATTAAAATACATATCGAAATTTGATATACTCAGAACAGCGAAATTTAAATAAAATAAAAATAGTTCTGCACTCAGGGCAAAATTAATAATAATGCGAGCGGGAGTTCTGAAAGTCGAGTACTAACCATAGTAAATTTTCTCTTTGCAAGTTTTTAACAATTCGAGCTGTTTTATTTTCAATACGTGCCAATCCAACCCAAGCAAATGCTTGGATTATCCATGTCGCGAAGGCATATAACGTGACGGATCTGTGATTTGCCGAAAGATGGGTGATTTTCAAAGCTGCATTACCCAATATAATTCAAGAATTGATATGATTGGATAAAATAAAAGCCTGCAACAACTGATACCTTCAAAATTTATGATGGGACCATCAAGTATGACCTGTAAAATATTATTACTGCATACATATAATATTGCTCTATAAATCAATAATTTATTCCCATTCTGAATGCAAGGTTAAATTTCGGCAAAGCACCGATCGCCTGTTTGAGCGCCTAACTTTGACATTTTATTTGCCCTGATTCATTACACTTGATTTGTATTCGGATGATGAGATAAAGCTCAAAAAGGTGAGTTCGGCACTGCAACTTTCACGTCGAGATAATTTGAACTTCGCCAGATATGGTCGATTGAATGGAGCTCAAAATCGGCAAATCACTGATCCGCACGTTAAGTCTATCACCATTCACGTTTAGCCTTCAAAACTGGGGATTCATCATTTTTCATTCAAGACGAAACGATTAAGAAAATAATGACTAAATCCGACTTGGATTTGAAAAATAAGGATTCATTTTGCCCAAACGCACGGGTATGTACAGGTAACGTTACGACGAATACGGGTGGATATTATGCATTCGGTTCGTAGGTTGGAGAGGTAATTTAAGCCACACTTTGAATCGAAGTAGAGTTTAAACGTTGAAATCTGATTGGTCAACTTCAATTATTTTGACAAATCAAACTAACCGGTTTGAAATACATCATTCTGATTGGATATGTACTGTACAGCAATATTTAGGCAAACTTTGGTGTATTAAATTCCCTCAAGCATACTTCACAGCAGTTAAGTACTATTAATGCTTCAAGGTAGTACTACTTACAGTATGTATTAATATTGTCCTTTAACCCAAAATGTGGACTTCGAGGGATTAATAATACTACTGCCGGTATTAATAGTATTAATATTGTACTTTATTAACCCAAAACGTGGACGTTTGTGCTGAATCGCCAAATCTATCGATCGATTCTTTGTTGTACCGGTATGATCCCCACATTGGTTCAAAATGGATTTTGTACCTGTGGTGTGTGGCTGATGTCGTTGCCTTGCATGTTGGCTCGCCTGGACATGCAAAAAGCGAATGGAATCGAGGACTCCGTTGGGACGGAATCGTGGATCAAGACAAGGGCGCGTCAAGACAAACGTCGAGTGGCATTCCATCAAGGACCTTCATGCGGCCGCATCGAAACGGCAAAAGCGGTTCTTTACTCGTTGTTTTTAAATTTGATCCAAATTTGATTAACGAAGCTATGAATCCAGTGTAGGATGATAGTATTATATAGAATCGAATTTTAATTCGTTTTATAATTCAATGCATACGAAGCTCCTGATGTTTGAAACCGTTCGGGGAGTATGTGCACGTTAAAATTCATCATGTCATATTAATTTGCCTACAAATATCAAATCATGCCAAAATCGCAGTTGCTTCATATGTAAAATATAGTTCTTGAATTATATTTTCATTCTATGCTAAAAGGTCATTATGATTCAATGGCAATCGCAAGCACTCAGACTTTAAAAATTCAACAATATCTGCTTCAAAAACCGTTCGGATGATTGATGCGTTACCTTACGGAATTTTGTATGCAAAAAGTTGTCCTGTGGTGATTGGTACCACACTAATTCAACGTTGATGCTGGTTTCCTGCAATCTGATTGGCTAAATCCTTCTGCCGATTCTTTTATTACATTTGGTCAGTTTACAATAAATCTGAAACTGCTTGCAATATTTTTTCTGTCCATGTTTCAAGATATTCCGAGATTTTGATTGGTTAGTACCCAAATTATCCGGATAACACAATCATTCACGCTTCCGGAATAACTCAGACATGGATGCGAGTTTTGAGGCGTGAATGGTCCATCGACGCCTGGAATAGTCCGTTCATGTCTGGGACTCATTTTCATAAAAAACGAAAAAGTATTGATCGACATTTTTTGGATTGCGAAAATATTTTGTCCGGATACGTCTCAGTTTCGGACATGGACTTTATCTTCCCCGACCAGCCCCTAAATCAACATCATATTTCAAGGATGGTGATTGGCTGAATCCGATGTCCCTTAAATTGTTTAAATTGCAACTCGGCGTTATATATTTATATATATATATATTCACAGGACAGATCAACGACAAAGCGTCGGCCCACATTTGAGCCCGTTTGACACAAGGACCCGAGGGGATTTTCCTCTTGTACTTACATACACATCTACCATCCCTTCATAGGCATGCCATACTAGTATGAATATTACTCGAACGATACTATACTAACTTAGCAATAACGCAATGTATTTTGACCATGGTACAGTCCTCTGTTGTGTCTAATTAATCGGGGTGTGATGATCGGTCCAATAAGATGCTTAAACATATCGTTCGATGCCTTGGAAGAACGGAGGTCGCTTCACCCATGTGCGCTTGGCCACTTCGTCGTCGGACGCGAGGCGGTAGCTGCCGTCGACGTCGCGCATGTACAGCGGCGCCTTCTTGGTCGAGATGTCCTTGATCGCGATCTTCCACTTGCCCGTGGGGTTGAGTCCCTTGGCGAAGCTCGGGAGCAGCGTCACCTTGTTGTTCTCGGCGCCGCGCTGGAGCGCGATAGCTTCCGCGACGGTCAGTTGGTCCGTGCCCTTTTGCTTGCGGAATTGGCGGTGGAGGGGCGGCAGTTCGTCCATCATGTCGTCTCGCAGGAAGAGAAAGTTGGGCTCGCGCAACCGGTCGGGTTTGTTGGCTTCTTCGTACTCTTCGTTGGACAGCAACGACACTTCTTCGTCTTCGTCGTGGAACGATCGCGTCGTGTTGATGTAGTTGCTGCTGCCCTCGCTGCCCTTCTTGCCCTTGGAACCCTTGAGCGATGCCACGGGGTTCTTGATGCCCTCGGCGATCTCGGCCTGCTTTGCTTCCTTGATGTTGAACACCTTTTCGCGCAACTCGGCAATCGACAGACCTGTACAACACGATGAGGACGACGAATAATGTTCCTGATCGTGCGGGAAGGACGACTTTACCGCGCTCGATGCCCTGGAACACGATCGTCGCTTCAATGCGCTCCACGGACACTCGGTTGTCTGTCGCGAGCTTGTGGATCGTAAACACCAACGGGTTCGACATGTACTGGTCGAAGATGCGGATGTTGTCCTGTTCGTCCAAACCGACTCCCCCAGGGTTCAAGTCGATGAAGAACTCTTCTTCGTATCCGTTCGGAAGCTCCACTTCCTCCTCACCTGGCGCCAACTGGTCGGACACTTCGATTTGATCGGCGAGTTTGAGGAATCGCGACGTCGTCGACTTCTTGGAGTCGTTGTCGTCACTGTTGTCGGACGAGAACGAGCGCATGGACGAGGGTCGCATCACGGTCATCGCCGCCGCCGCTTTGCGGGACGACGCCGCCGCCACTCCACGAAGCAACACGCTGCGCAACATTGCAATCGAAAATGACTGGTCCAAGTCAAGATCGAACTTTACAGAGCATGACAAACGTTTCTCACACTATATTCAGAATACCTTAATATAGTGTGACGAAAATATATTTCCAGAGTATTCATATGGCCTAATATTTCTGGAATCATGGTAGTCACACAATATTATTGCCTAAGATCTGAATGTTGGTAGTACAACGAAACGAGTGTTGATTGGCTAGCCTCGCCATGTGCTCACACGATGATTGGCTGAATTCAAACCTCGACATCAAAATTCGCTTGCCCATGAACTCTGGCAGCAAGAGTCAAAGCAAGGCCGTTGCCGCGGCCAGGCCGCGCCAGCACCGCCGCTTCACGAATGGAATACGGAAAGCCCTGTTAGAAGAGTTCAAGACATCGAACGCCACGAGCCAACGGAAGTTCTGTATTGAGAAGAACGTGCCGTACTCGACATGGCAGGGGTGGAAGGCCAGGGAGGACAAGATCATGGCCAGCAAGCGAGGCAACAAGCATGCCACAACGGGTGGTCAAGGACACAAGTCGATGATTCCGTTCAAGGACGAGCTGCTCAAGTTCATGCAAGACAGTCGGAGTGGCGAGAAGCCACTTCAAGTGCTGCATCTCGTGGATTGGGTCAAGGAGAACCAGGCAGAGTGGCTTGCCGGGTACATGGGAACCAAGAAAAGCGCGGCAGTGGCCAACGATTCACTCCGTAGACTGCTCCTGCGCTTCGCCAAACGGCACCGGTTCACTCGTCGCGCGTCCTAACATGTACTAGGAGCGATATACGTACCCCCTCGTGGCAGTCCAGTCAGATGTCCAAGTGTCGAGCTGGCACATTGTGTATACCGAATAAACAGTTTGATAATGAGAGCGTTGTTCATGTGACCCACCTTGTTGAATATACACGCTTCGTACCTCGCAGAGTAGAATCTTGTAAGGTGGCTTGATTATGTATCAGTACTCGTGAAGTGTCCCCTCTGACCATCAAGGACCTTGCCGGCCAAGACGACGTACTGTACGTCGAAGTGTACACCGTCACAAATTACAGCCCCCCCCGATAACCATCCCTTGAGCCCATTGTGTGCGATAATGGTGGTCGAGATGTCGATGTTGGTATGGAGTCGGTGGATGATTGCATAGACGACCTCAAGAGTTGAAAGGGGAGGCGGCCGCCGCTTTTTGTCAGTGATCAATCAATCTACTCCCGTAGAGCATTGCGCGCGGTTCGCCCTCTAGAACCCCCCCACTTCGTCACCTCTTGTAGCAATACAGTAGTATGCTGCCCCTTGTGTTTGGTGCAGTATCGAAATCTCCACTCGCCGTCGCTCTTCGTTCTGTTGTAGTTCATAGTCACTTGTTGCATCCAGGAGTTCATCTTTGATGATCACGGCACCACCCTGCGTCCCTATCTACTCTTGTCGTTGATAAGTCGCATGTTGTACGCTGATGACGCTGCAGTCCTTGACCTATGGAGCGACTTGCGCCGTGGGGGCTCTGCATTTCTTTTTTGATCGCCATCTAAGCTCTCGTAGGCTTGACGGTGCTTCTAATTGCGTGTCGACTACTAGTAGACGATGTCGTAATAGTGGTGTTGGTGGATGCCGTCGAGTCTGTTTGTGATAAGCTGGGTAGCGTGGTGCAATGTTGTTGTTGAGACTTGGATTTGAATTGCAAACTGAAGCTGTGACTACTGTGGCATGTTGGAGCGTCGAAAGCCAATGAATGGCGTTGATCAAACGAATAATAGCGACTCATATTTTCGTTGGCGGTTCCTTTGTACTGGGTGGAGAGACTTTATACCTACCTACCTGCATGTACGAAACTAGGACAGTTTATAAAAGAATAATACTAGTCTAACTTTGATTTCTAATCAGGGGAGATGTGTGACATCCAGAGCTAGAGTGGCGCGGCGGTGTGGTTCGTAGCACGCGATATATACATACAGTACATTTTCATGTTAGTTACCTCTTTCTATCGTCAAGTAGTAATCAATCAATCATCCAGTTAGACGGTTCAGTGTACGTATAATACTATCAAACAGCAACAACTTGCTATATTTTTTATTATTATTATTCACTACGCGATGCGGATGTTGTTTACTATTGTGCTTTGCACTTGTTTTGGCGTCGGTTTTACGTGGCTAAAAGAGTGGTACTTCTGCTGTAACTGTGTTACAAAGTTGAATAAATACCTGGTGTTTTAGCTAATTCACTGGGGTTTTATAACTACCTAATAACTCTGAGCAATAATAATCACATGTGATGCTGAAGTGACCAAAACACCTTGGCTGTTATTCCATCGCGTAGTACGCGCTACCTGCATGTACTATGCGATGGAACAAGAAGATGGCGTGGTTTTCTACGATGTGGCACCATACGTACATCGCTGTACGGTAGAACACAGGCGCATGTCATGTCTTCGCTGTGTGTCATTTGTATTATCAAAAGTTGTTTATGATGACCAGTGAATTGTGAATTTGGTCCCGAGAATAGCAGATATAACTTCGATTTGCACTTTTCAAATGTGCAAAAGCGAGGGAGTTGCATAAATGACCTCCCTATAATTACATTCTGTAACGAAACGTGATCCTAATTCACTGTACGGATTAGGGGTGAAAAGCACAATAGTATTTCCAGTACAGTACAAAAGACACTGTTTGATTCTATTTATAATCATTCTGGGTCAAATCGGTTGGTATAGTACTACTTCTACTCGTTGGTCGCAGTGGCGGTGGTGGTAGTGATGTTTTTGATCATATCTTGGGCCGTGGTGAGTAAATTCACGGGGCTCTTTCCGTCCGTGATCAAATATCCCTGGAGTCCCAGTGCACTTAGCAATTTGACTTGGGCGTCCGGACCCACTCTTGCCATGGCCACCATCGTATCCCGCCCAATTGCATCCATCATACACTTGAACTTGTCGGCTTCTATACTCATCAGTTGCTTCTTCTTGGCCACCTCGAGCTCGGCCATTTGCTTGGCATGTGCCACCTCCAGCTCATATTCTTGCTTTCGACGTAACATGTTGCTATCGTGCTCCATCTGCTGCGCTTGCATGCGTAATTTAGTCTGCGACACGGCGGCCTCGGCGTCGATTTCCGCGGCTAGAGCTTTGGCTTTGGCTTGGGCTACGGCTACACCCTCCGCCTCCACGGCGGCGCACTGGGCGCTGAGCTCCACGAGCTGCTTACGCGCCTTCTCTGCGTTCGTCTGGTTCTCCAGCTGCTGGGTCACCAACAGTCCCTTAGCCTCCTCGTCTTCCTTCATTGCAATCGCCTTGGCTTTGGCTTCCTGGGACTTGGTCGTGATTTCAATCGCCAACTGAACCGACTTTTGCAAACTGTCGCGCGTTTGCACGTCCACGGGCTCGGCGCTCTGAATGTCCACGTTCGTAATGCACAAGTTGTTCGCAGGAAATACCAGCTGGGCTTTTAATTTCCCACTCGCTGCGTCGTCCAACCCAAAGATCGATGTCCGGATGATTTGGGCTATGATTAATATTTGTATTACCAACCCATCCGCCTGATTTGAAAACAACGATAGGGCAAAAACAATGTGTCGATATATATTGAGATATTTGTAGCACATGCATAATATATATATGTATATAATGCATGTGCTACACATATCTCAAGTCCCCTCGATATATGATTCGTAAACCCGATCACAAACGTCACCGCCGCGACTTGTGTCATTGGCGTTCCCGATTTTCACGAAGTAAAAGAAAAAAGAAAAGAATGTAACCAATCCGCGACAAGGAATTTCTAACGGACCAATGGGAACGAGTCGTGATTGGTTGGGTGATTCGATTGGTTCCTGGGTCCAGTACCAAATCAATCATACATATATATATATATATATATTTGTCATACCGCTATGTTTATGAAAATGATCAAACGTTTCCACCAATCAATCAATCATATATATATATATATTATCAATCAATCAATCACATATATATATATTATCAATCAATCCATCATATATATATATATATTATCAATCAATCAATGTATCATATATATATATATATATTTGGCATATCACTGTGCTTATGAAAATGATCAAACGTTTCCACCAATCAATCAAACATATATATATATATATTATCAATCAATCATATATATATATATATATTATCAATCAATCATATATATATATATATATAATCAATCAATCATATATATATATATTATCAATCAATCAATGTATCATATATATATATATATATTTGGCATACCACTGTGTTTATGAAAATGATCAAACGTTTCCACAGCCACGGCGCCGCGAATCCGACTGGCCAGCGTTTTACAAGCGTCGCCCACAAAGTCGCGCACAGAAAAAATGCGCGCCGCCGTCGCTTGATCGCGATTTCCCACGTCAAAGTGCCAATTATACGCAATTGTGAGACGTAGTCGGGCGTGGTCGGAGGTTTCCACGGTGATCTACGCATGACTGTTGCTCAATATGTGTATAATATACTATACATCCTCATTCATTTCAGCCTTGGAGAATACTAGTATCCATCAAACATTTTATAGAATACACAGACAGAAATTCATGTGACGACATGTCATATACAGAAATTTAAATATATACTAGTTTATTTGTAGCTGGACAGCAACTGGAAGGACATGAATTGACGACATATAGTAGTATAAGTACCTCGATTTTTCCAGCAATTTCAATATATACATATATATATATATATATATATATACAAATACATATTTCTTTGTCACAATGGACGCAAAAAAGTCATACTAGGTACTACGTAGTAAACATGTCGTACTAGGTACATGTACATTCAGTTTTAAAACTCCTACTTGATTAAAAAATAAATTGATTCAATAAATTTAACGTTTTGAAATGTATATAATTTACTAAACAATCTATTTAAAGTATTTCAATATATATCTATATATATAAATCTGTAACTAACACGTACGACCACGTCACGAGTGTTTATAATTTACTAAAAAATCTATTTAAAGTATTTCTATAGATGTATATAAATCTGTAGCTAACACGTACGACCACGTCACGAGAATTCAAATACACGTATACCTGGTCACGCATAAAATCAGGGCCAAGCTGGAGACACAACGTTTTGATGGCTTTGGGGGTTTTGGGCACATTGCCCGACAGTTTGATGACTGTAAATTGTTCTTCGGGGTTGAGCATCACCAGAGTCGGCCCAAACATGATGCGGGACATGGTCGACGAGTAATCGTACACCTGAATGGCTGTATTGTGCGGCACTTCAAACGTCACCACTCGCGTGGGGTCTCGTGACGTGGCAGCCGCTGACAAGGGCGCCGTGTCGTCCACATACGAATCCATCTGAAGCAGCTCTTCGATCTCGTCGCCCATGTGTTTGGCCCACAATTCTTCCGTCGGCTGGAGCATGTACGTGGCGCCAGTGACCGCGCGGACGTTGCCGCTCTTGGTATCGCGGACGTAAATGCCTACAATAATATACACACACTACGTAGTACTAGTTCTCGTGGTTGGGTAGCGATATTTTGTTTCTGAAGGACCATACTAGGAATAAGCATAACATAAATATGTATGTGAACAGGACTATACTGATATATATATATATATATATATATATATATATATATGTGTGAACAAAGAAAGATATATAGATATTTGTGTACAAAGAATTATATATATTTGTGTACGTATCAAGAAAAAATACTTCAAGGTATATATATATATATAAATACATACTACGTATTACTTTTGTACCGTTATATATATATATATAATACATACTCTACATTTGTGTGTGTAGAAAGCAATACAAATATATATATATATATATACATTGTGGGTGATGAAAGAAATATACATGTATTTGTGCATGTGTTGTATTGTGTTTGTTTACCTTCGTTCTTGTCGAGGGGAATCGCTTGGCGGATCTCGAGCACTTTGACAGAAATGGGCGGGATGTACTCACACGGCCCGTAGACCATCCATTTGACCCCTGCTTCCCGGACGTCGGCGGTGGTTTCATCCACAAATCGCTCATTCGCTTGTACGAGCACAGCTTCGTCGTGTGCCAGCAAGCACACGTTTTGAATGCCCCGTTCGCCCTCTAAGCTCTCGCCGGGCTGGAGGAAGAAGCTGGTTTCACCCTTGCGCAGCTCCCGCGTCCCGAGCATATGCACGCCGTTCACGACGGGGTCAATGACCACGCAGTACTGGCGATTGGTCAGCGTCGTGATCTGTACGGGGCCGACGATGGCTTCGTGCACGTCCTGGACATGTGTTTCTGCCATCTTGGAAGTGACGAGCCACTCCTCGCCCGCCTTGCGCTGGACGTTGTACACGTCCTTGAACGTCCGCAGCGCTCGCAGAAACAGCGACGTCTTGTCGGTTAGAATTGTGGCGTGCACGATGCCCACGATGCGCTCGTCCACGCGGGGGAGGTACATGCCAGGGCTGCGCACGAGCCACTCCTCGCCCGCTTCCCGAGGCAACCCAAAGCAGTCGACGCACTTCTTGTCGGCGCGGAGCTTGAGCGCTTCGTTCGTCTTGACGACGGTCGCTGAGATCGACCCGATCACGTCCTCTTCCACCCGAGGAATGTACGTGGCGGGGCCGACAAACTGCCACTCGTCTCCAGCTACGTGCGCGTCAAAATCGCGGTTGGCGCGAAGTCGCAGCGCTGAATTCGCGTCCAACACGGTCAGTTTGTCCACGGACCCCACTTGGACTTCGCCAAAGTACAACGGGAATGGGTCCGGGTACGCCGTCGCGATACGAATCTCGCGCTCGCCGTGGCGGAGCTTGGCTTGGCCGTACTGGTCCACCACCACGTGGCCTACATACAGAGTTTGATTGCATAAGGACAATGGAACAACACGAGTACAGTACCGGAAGCATCTTTCAACACGGGGTTGGCCACGACCACAAAGCTTTGAGGCGGCACGATGAGCATCGGGTTTGGCCCCGCAACGATCTTCTCGTGGTCTTGACGGGTGTACGTCTGCGGTCCAGAGAGCACGCGAGTGACGTTGATATTCGTATCCAGCACATGCAGGTACTGGTAAGGAGGAAGACGGATGACGCGAGACTGGTCGGTGTCCATGGATATGCGCGGTACGAGATCGATGCTCGAATCAAATTGCCAAATGAACCCCAAGATCTTTTTACAGTGGCCTTTCGCATTGCAAGTGATGGTCAATCCATCAACACTCTGCGAAAAAAAAGTTCAACAATTTCTTGATACGGTACGGTAAATAATACAAAGTATTGTCGATTTTCTTCAAATTTCCCAATCGAGCACACATAGAGCCGAGATATCTGATTGGCCATTATCTACTTCGCCGGATTGTAGTCAATCAGCGACAAGTAATGTCGGAATGACCAATGGGAGAGATTGGTGCTCGACTCGCTTGGCGAGATTCGATTGAACGGGGGGTCCGGAAATTCATACAGAATCTCCAATAATATTGGAAGACATTTTGAAATACTAGTATTATCTATAATTGGTACGGTGCCCTCGCCACTGCATTCAACGCTCTTCGTTTGCGTTTGTACGAGTTCCATATATAGTCGAGAAATCTCTTATAGGATTCGTGTGTCGTGTGGTTATATAGACATATCCGATCAAGTTTTGTTCGGGTGACTGCGACACGTGCTGAAAAGAGGAAAAGAAGTTGGCTCGGACAACCTTCCCTTTTCGTAACGTGAATCAAACAATTCCACCAAACGTGGCCGGTTTAGGCTTCGTTCACAACGGGCGAGTAAGCTAACGCTATATACATATGCCACGTTTGACATGTGGATGTGTTGCAAAGGCACGAGCGGACCCCAGGGAACTGTGGGCATTGCCTCCCCCACATCGACACCCGTGCCGCTACTCGAAAATTATTACCGGTAGCTACGAGTGTGAAGTTCCTCGGCGACGGCAGGTTTCACCACCTCGTACCCCTAAGCAACGTAGCTAGCTTCAGACGTTAAAACCAGCTTAACGTTAAGATTACTTTTTTGAAGGCGTCGGAGTAGAATGGATAATGCTTTGGATGCCGACATAGTGCTCGCCAGCCTTGTACAAGCAACTCTTCAAACGCCGTGTATACCACTAACGTTGTTGAACTGAAATAAAGAAAAGTGTAAAATTCGCCTAGACTTAACCTCATTAAAGGTAGTGCAGCACTCGACAAGAAGTGGTCGAAGTTGAGGTAAGCAAGTAGGCCTACTTGGGTGATTTCGTGTCCGATGACCATCCCGATGGCCCCAAAGTTCTGGGCGGCGTCGAATTGGCCGTCAAAGAACGGGTCATCCTCAGCGCATTGGCAGCGCTGAGGGAGATATGGGTTTTCCACTATTCCTTACAAGTAATCATTTCCCTTAAATGGATACAATAACCCTGTGACCTCGAAACCCCCTGACCCCAAGTGATGCTGTGTTAGCCAAGTAAGTTACAACTATACGTACCGGTATACTATCAGTGGTGAGTCAGCTATCGCAAACTAATACTACTGAAATGCACTTTATGTTGGTTTACACTTCATTATAATAGGAACAAGTGCATTAATTACGTAAGGAAAAGTGGAACTATTATTGATTACTAGTACTGGCTAATACCCTGGTCCGAATTTTTCGGTACGAAACTGAGCTCCCGAATTAACGAGTTCTGAATTGACCACAGTAAAACTGACGATTGCATTCAAACACTTGTGACTGGTAATCCGAGTATTCTGATATTTGGGTGGTGTTTGTTCTGCATCGATTTTAGCACACTTGTACTACGGTAGTACTACGTAGTAAGTACTTACAGTAGTTTACTGCTGCACCACGAAGGTTTCCGAAACGACGATTCTGTTGGTTATGCTGTACTAGGACCAACCAGCACACGCAAGATGGCAATTGTTCCAACCACAAGTTGTACTAGTAGATGCTTTACACTTTGGCATAACGTTACTGTTAGATTACCGTGATTAATACCACAGATTCCCGTTTTATTGCACGCCTCACACAGCCTCTAAAAAATCCAGTTGTGCCAGGCAACACTTCCGCATGTTAAGCTACAATGCTGACCATATACTGTGCTTCACGTACTGTACACAGTCCGGTACAATATTCTGCTTTAGCGGCAGTGATGACATTTCATTTTCAAATTAACGTCGTGTGGCTATCTATATCCGACCTTCGTATCGAAAAACTCCGTCCATAACCCTCAATTATTATTTATAGTACCTCATTGCCATACAAGTCATTCCGAGGAAATTCATAAGTGACGTCATGTTCGCCAACGGCTAATCCGTGGTGTTGCACCCGCTGCTTCGATCCAACTCAGATGGAATCAAATTCATATGTTTCTTGACATTCTGGTCTGAATTTCAATGACACTGTTTCGACCAGCTTCACCTAACCTTACGAGGGGTATGAACGAGCTACCCTAATTTGCGCCAGCAATGCAAAGCCACAACAACATCAGGTTATTTCTCCGCCATTTCGCAACAAGACAGAACTCGCACCGCGTCGGCATTTTTTGTACTCATTTGGGTTTGTTTGGTCATGTAAAGCCACAGTTCTTATAGATGTACAAGCCAGTCAGTACTAGTCCAGTTGTGTACTTCGCCCCTCCTGTTCTATGAACGGTGTCCTGTTCACGATCTGATTGGTTGCCTCCAACAACAATCCACTGTAGTTGTGTTGTTACCAACATGGGCGCGTGAGGCGGGCGCCCACACCCCTATTATTCAGCCCTACTGTGATATCAAAGGACCTTCGATCCCTTTGGTTTATCATTTTCCTTTTCGCTCTACGATGGTCAAAGTCCTCGTCTCCCTCAGCGCAATGGCGGCTGCCGCCACGGCCGGCTCCGTCACGGAACTCCCCGCGTCTGTGACCAAGCTCATCGACTACTCCGCCAACCCCTGCGACGACTTTTACCAATACGCATGTGGCGCGTGGTACAAGGATGCTGTGATCCCCCCGGACAGAACCAATATCGACACGTCGTTCACCAAGATCTCCATCCAAAACGAAGCTGTATTGAAGAAGATTTTGTCTGAAAACAAGCCCAAGCTGGCCGAGTTCTACAGCTCATGCTTGGACACGGCGACGCTGTCATCTCTCGGCCTGGCTCCATTGGCCGACTCGTTCAAAGCCATTCGGTCGGCCAACACCACGTTGGATCTCCTCGTCGTGGCTGGTCAGTTGGCCCAGAACGGCATCCCTGCCTTCGTGGACATTAACGCCAGTGGCGACGACAACGACGCGACCAAGAACGCCCTCTTTGGTTTCCAAACCCCCCTGTCGCTATCTCGCTCGTACTACACCACCCCTTCCAAGTGGACGGCCGTCGAAGCCGACTACAAGGTGTACATTGCGTCGGTGTTGCAGCTAGCCGGCTACACTGCTGACCAAGCGGCGGCGGCTGTGCCGGTGATCATCCGCTTCGAGCAAACGCTGGCGGGTGTCACCCTGAGCAAGCTAGAGGAGATGGAGGCCGCCGTGTCTCCGTACACTGCGTTCACGTACTATCAACTGGACCAGAAGTACCCGCTGCTCATCGGTTCGTGGCTCAAGGCCAACGGCTTCAACGTCCGCGACCAGTGCGGTGGGTCGAACGACTGGGTCGGGTTTTACGACTTGACCTACTTTGACAAGACCGAAGTGTTGTTGAAGAACACGACGCTGGACGACCTCCGCACCATCGTCGAGTACAAGCTCATCCACGCCTCGTCCACCCACTTGACCCCAGAGTTTCGCACTGTTAACTGGAAGTTGTTTGGCAAGAAGCTGGCTGGGCAGACGGCGGAGCCTTCGCGCGAAAAGTTCTGCGCCGCCCAGACGGACGCCACCGTTGGTGAAATCTTGGGCAAGTACTACTTGGACGCGGTGTGGTCGGCTAACACAGCCAAGACGGCCGACGAACTGGTCAAGGCCTTGGAGTCGTCCTTCTCCACTGGCATTGCCACCGCAGACTGGTTGGACAACTCGACCCGCGCCAACGCACAAACCAAGCTGTCCAAGTTTGTGCACTTGTTGGGTGGCCCGGAGAAGCCGCAGCTGTACCCCACTCTGACGTTGGACTCGAAGGCGTATTTGAACAACCGGTGGAAGGTATCTCAAGTGAACATCGACACCAACTTGAAGCTGAACGGCCAGCCCGTGGACAAGCGCCAGTTTGGCATGTCCCCTCAAACGGTGAACGCTTACTATAGCCCGAGTGTCAACCAGATTGTGTTCCCTGCCGGTATTTTGCAAAACCCGTTCTTTGACGGCCAATTCGACGCCGCCCAAAACTTTGGGGCCATCGGGATGGTCATCGGACACGAAATCACCCACGGGTTTGATAACAGCGGCCGCCAGTACGACGGCGACGGCAACTTGAATCCGTGGTGGTCGGACGTGACCAGCGCCGCGTTTAAGACGAAGGCCCAGTGCATCATCGACCAATACTCCAAGTTTGTCGTCAAGAGCGAAGTCACTGGCGCTGTGCTCGGCAACGTCAACGGCAAACTCACGTTGGGCGAAACCATTGCCGACAACGGGGGCCTCAAGACCAGTTTCCGCGCATACCACGAGTACTTGAAGAAATTCCCGTCCCAGTACACGGACGAAGCTGGCGACAAGTTGTTCTACCTGTCGTTTGCCCAAGGTTGGTGCTCCAAGAACACGGACGCCCGCCTCACGACGCTCTTGTCCGACCCGCACCCGCCCGGCCGGTTCCGCGTGACAGGGGCGTTGCAGAACAACGCCGACTTTGCCCGAGTGTTTAAGTGCCCCGCCGACTCGTACTTCAACCCGTCCAACAAGTGCTTGTTGTGGGAATAGACTTTTGGTTGTGTCTACTGTGTTGTTAAAACTGGGTAACGTTGATGTCACATTGCACTCTGTTCAAGTTCAGGTTAGATCATGGCAACGGAACCCTTCAAAATACGTGGACGAGAGATAGTGTGGCGCCAAGACCAGGGATGGATTTGAGCTTATTTTGGCTTTTCACTCCTTTCGCCTATTAGCCCTCACGCAACCCCCCTTCCCAATTTCCTTTGCATCGAGGGAATGGTTGCTAAGCAACTCGATTCTTGCCATGCGGTGGCTGCTGCTGGATGGACCTGGGTTTTGGTCTGTTAGGTGCACCCTTAGTATGTTGGTATTAGTTTGCGGGACGTTATAATAAGAATGCACTGAATTACAGTACTTGATGTTTGCAGTAGGAAACGTTGTCTCGTTTGTAAACGTTTCAAAGTACGAGGATTTACTGGCAGTAAAAAACGACACAAAACCTACCTATATCATGGCCCCAGCGACATCCTGTACTAACTAGTATTAGTTACTACTACATAGTACTAGTACGTATATTACACCTCTGAACTACAGCGTAGGTACACACATTCACGAGTCAACGCCATTCAAGTCTTGCTAAGGGAATAAGCTTAATTGTGGTCATTTGAGATAGGGACGGGGTGTCGGGGTTTCCTGGTTACAGGGTTACGGGTTAAAAAGTGTGGATTTTGCAATAATTAACTAACTGGAAGACAAGTTGTATGAATGTTTGTACCTACTTTAGTTCAGAGGTGTGAAATAACTACCGGTACTACTTCCTGTACACGACCGAGCAAAAATAACCATGGCAACGTCCAACAAATACCCGTACGAGTTCATACTGTACCTGAACGATTTCGGTCACTGTCATCGGTTCAACAACCCAACAAGTGCATGAAATACTTTACGATCGAGATCATATGTGTACATTTGGGGTACTACTAAGGACATCCAATATCCAAGCTCGTTCACTTACGTCGCAGCCCCACTGCAGTACTGTATTAGCCACTGCCCGAGGGAAGCCGACAAGGTTGCCGACCTTTTATCGGAACTGCCATTCTCAATCGACTTTGAAGTGGGACTCACTTTGCCTCGATCTCGACCTCCAAGCCAGGCTGAGCTCGTATATTTTACATTGGTTTTGTCGGAATGAACTGCTTGATTGCATTTTCCATGCGCTTTGTCTGTGTATATAAGTATACACTTGCACTCCAACACACACAAACGTGGTGTACTATGTATGGAATGATACATGTAACATTATTCCAGATTTGTCTTGGAGCATCCTGTTCAAGATTGGTCCTCTATGTACATGTTCCGAAAGGGTATATAACGTTACTCTTAATACTAGCTATTCGATTCGAAGTTGGAGTGGGTAGTCCAATCGGATAGCGGCAGCCCAAACCGCAGATAATCGACTAGCCAATGAAATATCTTCAATCCTAACTCCCAACCAATGGTAGTCAAGGCTTTTGCCCATTTGTCCCAGTTGCACTATTTATATTCAATTTGCGTATGGTATATATACATTGTATGGTATTCACTTGGGCTTTGAGTCGATTTCTCAAATAAACTGCCCAGTCCAAATTTGGGTGAAAACAACTATAGTATTTATTTTAGCCACTCAATTCTTGTCCGCTACTTCTTATATGTCACCGTGGACGTCCAAGAGCAACTGTTTCCGAAACGCGTTCATGTTGGTGCGGAATGTTTGAAACTGGGCCAAGTACCGGCGCTGGCCATTTTGCGCCTTCTCGGCACGCTGGGCCGGCGTGAGCGACATAATGTAATCAACGGCGGCACAGATATTCTCTGGATGAACCATGTACTCCATGCCTTCCCTAAAGAACCCTTCGCGGAAAATGCGGTAGCCTTGCGCCATCACTTGTTTTCTATGAAAAAATATACACCAACATCACTTTGCATCATGCACGTATATATAACGCTCATACGGCGCGTCCGCAGTCCAGAGGTTGCCGTCGATCAGCACGCCCGAGTCGGCATCGATGAGTTCGTTCATGGGAGCAGCGTTTGTCGTGGCCACGAGCGCGCCAGATGCGCGCGCTTGGTTGATATAGTGGCCGAATCTACCCCCATTCTTAGTATATATATATATATATATATTCACAACCAACTTTGATATATATATATATAGTTATGATAATGAAATATATAAAATAATTCCAAATATAATGATTATATTTATGTTTACATACTACACGTTGTCAACAACAACGGTCCAGATACAAAGAAAATGCGATCCAAACAAAGGATAGATATGTGCTATTACGGTATTACTGGAGCGACGCGGAGAATGTAACAACGACACACTATTCAATATACTCGAGAAAATACGGAGGAATATTGAGCCAATCAGACATTGGCTTTCAAATAAAAAGATAAAAACAGAACGTAGCCAATCAGAAAAAAGAGTCCTTTCAGAGCGGACCAATGGGAGCACTTCGTGATCAGTGCACGGATTTTCGATTGTTGGACAAACATTTAAAAAAGCACAAGAATCATACGTCACAACGTTTTCATACATCTTCGATACGATGTTATCACTCGCATCATATATGTCATGTAAAATTCCATAGGTATAATATATATTTAAATATTTATATATACATATATATATATTTATATATGTACCCCTCCATGCCACTGGGACACAAGATCACGGGCACTTGGGCCATGAGTCGGCCAAACTCGACCACGTCCACGTCTTGACCCCAGTGGTATCGTAAGTTGCCAGCGGGTTTATCTTTGAAAAATCGGTCGAAGGCTTCGCGACTGCGTTCGTCCATCGAATACACGTCCAAACGGGGGAAATCTGGCCGGCGGGACCAGCATTCGATCAACTGGTATGTCATTTTCTCCGTGCTACACACAGTATACACTAGAACAAAATGCATCCTTGGAAACCACTAGAATTCTATATATATATATATAACATTGCCCGCCATTAGTACACAGAAGAACACAGTGCATCCTTTGAAACCAATGTAATTTTGATATTTATAAAGATAGATACATAGTATTGTGATGGATACGGGACAAATTGCCAGACCCGGTCGAATCGACGCTATGTGCTCATCCAATTTTGAGTGGATCGGCTCTTCCAGAAAATTGAGCCAATCAAAAGTTCCACCACGATTCTATATTGAATGATAGTTACACCACACGAATGATATGGGAGTTATATTTAGCGAAGTCATACTATTGTCATACATTTTGAATTTGGAGTGGACGACTGAATGAGCAGCCCCGTCAAACCCTATAACCCTGTGAAAACGAATTCTCTAGCCACCCCCACAACCTCGTCGTACGTAGACGGCCTAACATTCGATCAAATTGGTCAAAAAGTCAAAGACAAACAAATACAAGCTTTGAATAGTCCAAACTTCAAAAATTGATCGATTTTTATTTTAATACAAAAAACAATCATTCAAAAATATCCAAACTCGATCGAAAAAAATACAATCTTTGAATATTCCAAAAAAAACTTCAAAAATCGATCGATTAATATTTTAATACAAACACAATAATTCAAAACTACCCAACCTCGATATATTTGGCGAATCTGTATAAATGTCCACATTTTGGGATAACACGCCAATCAATACCTGTGGCCGTTGGCGTGGAAGAAGCGCAAGTTGGAGAAATCTCGAGGCTCGATATGGACATTTGGGGCATGGCGGGCGGCTTGGGTCGGGTCAGACGATACATGCTGTGTGTAAAACACTTTGGTCTGCCGTGGGTTGCCTTCTCGGGCATACCTACCAGTCATATTAACGCTATTCTGTTCCTGAAATACTCTAGAAATAGCAAATATTCAATGAATTTTCCCCCTTTCGTACCACGCAGTGATGCGCTGGAACCCGTCGAATGTTTTAGCAAGAACATAGTCGACGCGACGGTAATGGGATGCTTCGAGCTCGTACATTTCGACATTTGGCATGAGCACAATTTTCTTGTGCTAAAAAAATAATAGTCGTTTTAGGCCGAGTCTCGACAGAAAAAAACACTTGATGCCAAATAATATTAAATAATAATCTTTGACAGAGCATTCCTTTTTCAAATGAGAGGTGATAAAATATTTAGGTGAGACCTCTGCATGCCATGATGGATCGATTGAAAATTTGTACAAATACTTCCAAAAAAAATTGTTTTCAGACATTTTTGTGGCAGCCAGAGTGGCCCTTTGGGTATCAACGACGACATTTATCTATAGACATGCATATATATATATATATATATATATGAATAAATAATGTTTTCAAAGAATATTTTTCGAACGAAACATCCGTAGTAGTTTTAGGGAGTAAACGACGAGATTTATGTGCCGATATGCAAAATATATAGATATATAATAATAAAAATCAAATATTTGTTTTCCAAGGAAACATCATAGACCAAGATTTTTTTTGTATTTATGTATGGACATGCAATATATATATATATATATATATATATAATGAAACATCCTAGACCAAGTTGTTTGTACCGGTGGAAATGTCGAGAGGTCTGGAATTCCGTCAAAGTAATGGTTCATAAACAGCAGTGCTGTGTGGGGACACAGGTCAAAATACGACAGCGATTGGCCTACGAGTAATTCCGTTGCAATAGACGATCTATTTGTGACGTAGCGTGTACGTACCTTTGTGCTGGAGCTCCATATCAAACACCCAACGAGGTAGCGCTCTCGCTTTAAGGAATTTCACATACACCATCCCTGGCAGGACAAGGTCACGATGGAATGCGTTGTATATGTGTGTACATACCATCTTCGCAATACCCGTGATTGCGCAGTCCAGGTGGAAGGTAGATGTCCACATCTGGGCATTGAGACAGGAACTGGATGAGGACTGCGTGGTCGGTGGACGGATGGAGCAGCAAGGACGCGTCAACGGCCGTGCTGTTGTACCCGTACGAGATCACGGCTTCCTTCTCGTGGAAGCACACTTCATTCAAGTTATTCAAGTGCAAAATGTCCGCCAACACGTCGTAGGTCGTCGCGGTGTCGGCTCGCCGTTCACGTCCTTTGAAGCCAGCGCTCCCACCTCGGCGACGCAAACTCCACAGTTGGACCATGACAATCAGGCCCACACACCCCACAATGTACACGCGCAGCTTCTTCCATAGGCTGCCTGTATAGAACCGCACTGGCTTGTCCTATTGAGGTCGTTTGGTCGTCATCCTTCATCGGGTTACCATCGATCGTGCTTACCTTGTATTGCGCCATCCTGGTGGCAGTGTGCCATGCAATATCCGGGAAACATAGTTTTATCCGGACTATGACACTGGTATCCGGATATGGCTGACCTTATCCGTTCATCATATTCAACATGAGCGAACAGCAGAAGGCGCCGACGTCGACGGCGACCAACGCGTGCCTGGAAAAGAAGGCTATGTATGACCAGTGCTTTGACGTGTGGTACCGCGACGTATTCCTGCAGAACAAGAGCCAAGGCAAGCTCGGGTGCCAGGACCTCTACAAGGACTACTCGGCGTGCGTTACCGAGGAGCTCCAGCAAGACGCATCGCTCGTCCAGTCCATTCGAGCCGAGATGAATCCTTCGCACACTGGCCGCTGGATTGGCAAGGACTTGCCGGAAGTAGGCAAGGCAGATCCATCCAAGAGGAAATAGCATCATCCCTAATCATCCAACCCCACAAATCGAATGCAATAATGTTTCTCGTAGTTATTACACCAATGTTTCACGTAGAAACGCTACAGCAAACTCGTGCAGTTCTACGGGTCGGGGACCGTAGTGGTCGCCTCGAAAGCCCAGCCGCGTGCATGGCCCGCCATACTTGTGTATGAACTGGTTGGCCACGCCGGTCTTGACATACAGGTCCAAACTTCCGTTGCAAAACAGCGCTGGCGCGGTGCAGTCGGCGCTGCTGGCCAGGGGGTTCACCTGAAGCAGTCGTTATATCCAGTGCGCATGCTCATCCACGCACGCACCTGAGCCACGACAAACCCACCGCGACTTTCAATGGACTTTGTGACCATCCGCATGCCAAGCCGCAAAAGTGCCGCGGGCGCGGGAAGGCCGTTGGATTTCACTGTTTCGACAATGCTCTCAGTCATGTCTTGGAACGTTGTGTACGGAGAGTCCAGCACTGCGGCTAGTATTACTAGCGGCTGTGGCTCGTGGCTCGTCGTGGCCACGTGTGTCGACGTCGAGCAGCTCGGCAGTGTAGTAGTAGTAGTTGGACTAGTACGAGTAGTGACTAGTTCTGCTCCTGTAGGGATGGTGGCAGCAGGTGGCAGGGCCACTGGTCTTGTGGACAGGTTGAGCTGTTGCATGTATAGTAAGGCAGCAGCTGCGCCAAGGCTATGGCCCCAGAGGAAGAACCGATGGAGGTCATAGTTCGCCTTAAGGAACTCCAGCACGTAGCCAACGTCGACGGCTTCTCGGACTCCGCCTGTGATGTATGTGCCAGTGGAATGTCCACTGCCGCCGAAATCGAACGAAGCTAACGAGAAGCCCGCGGCGAGGACGTGGTCTCGAATGGCTAGCGCGTCCACTCGAGTGCCCATGTTGGAGTGAAGGAATAGTACACATGGACGACGCGATGGCTACACGTAAACTAACATCAAGGACTACAAGCATGAGATTACGCGCATGGCTTACATGGGAGAACCCGCGAGAAGACGCAACAGACCAGAAGGATCCGTGCAAGCTGTGGGTCGGTGTGACCACAACAAAGTCCTCACGAGTGGCGTGGTGCCGAGGTGAGACGGGCGTTAATGTCGTCTGTGGCATTGAGTCGACTACGAACGAAAACGTCGACGGCCCGAGACTGCCAAGTGTGTACTGCTTTCGCGGTGGCTGGATGAGTTGGTCCACTACCTTGGTGTACCCTTTCTCGAGAGCTTTCCATAATGACAAATCTCCACTGCCCGCCCGCGCTTCGTACTCCTTCTCCATCTCGCCAGGCGTAAACACTTCGAACGACCCTTCCGCGCCCATGTCACGACGATGAACCAAAGTGCACACTTACACTATTTAAAATGACTAACACCATAATTGATACAATTGGTGTTACGAATTGAAATAGTGTAGCAGTGTAGATTACAACTACTGTTGTCACCTTCAACTTTTAATTGGCTGCATTTCTTTGAAATCTACATGATCCTTGCTTATGATTGGTGGATTCGAAAGGTAGGGATCTCTACTTTGATTGGCTAGTTGAAACACCCTCCATAATCCTCGAAATATATGGGCTTTGAGCGCCTACCAGTAGACCCACCCTCCAGACGATCAATTTGACAGCATTGTCATACACTAATCTTCCATCTCCCTTCCCTGCACTTTTTGATACCCTTTACAAGCCTACGGGGTGTGATTAAAGGTCTATGAAGTCATGCGGACGTTGGGACTTCGCCTGGTCCATGAGTATTGCGTCATGATCTGGTAGCTCCTACGGAACTACAACAAGTTGCACCTCTCAGTCATAACATATAATCATGTAGATCTACAGTACAGGTCTTTCAGTGGAATCAAATAATTTCTCGCTTTACATAGAGCACTCCATACTCGTCGCCATTGCGTCGTCCGACTCATGTGCAAAATGTGGGGTAAGTACTGTACTGTTAGAAGTATTTATTAATTTATACAAGTATTATTTTGAGCGTACATACATAGGTCAAGTCAAAACCACCGTGCTGAATCAGAGTGGTAACATGTTATGGTTGGGCGTGTGCCTAGTCCTGTTCCTAGTAGTCTCTAATTGGACAGGAATACCCAATGACCACTAGTTAAATATTTTCTTCCAATGAAAAATAAATGTTGATATTGATTTAGTCCAATGTGCATGCCGGAGTTGTTTTCGAGGTACCGTTGTAGCAATACCGTTTTGATCAGATTTCACTGACATTTTCTTACAGTGTTGGTGTGTCGATTTACTGGAATGCGGTGGAGATGCTCTAAGCATACCTCACAGTCGAAATTAACGCGGGTTTCCACTCAGGCTGGTTGGCCAATTTACTGGGCGCGGTGGAGATGCTCTTAGGTACTGAAATGAGTACAGAAAACCAAAAGTATAAATATACGCAATACTGTATACTTCGAGTACTACGTAGTATATTAATAGTACTATTAATAGCTAGTACTATGTATTAATAGTACTATTAATAGCTAGTACTATGTATTACTAGTGCTATTAAAAGCTAGTACTATGTATTAATAGTACTATTTTAATAGCACTCCAGAGTAAGTACATACACTACGTATTTTAATACTACCTCTGTTAATGTTCGCTACAATCAGATATTTTGACAAATGAACGTGATACCGGTCGAATTATCTAAAACGAAATATGTATGTGAAGAGGAGGTTTCAGAGTATACCAATCAAGATGCTTCGAGCCAAAATTGAACCAATCAAAGAGAGAAATAGTAATACAGATCCCATACTTTATCCTATATGATATTCGGTGCAAGCGTATCCGGATGACCGATTCCCGGATAATACTTCGTTTATCCGAACAAATATCTAAGAATGTCAGTCCACGCGCCAAGAATTCGGACCGGACTGCTGTGTTGCAGCAACTTCTCACACTGGGCAATGACCAATCAACCCTCCCGCATGGTGCATTTGCTGCCGAGGCTGCCAACTTCGGCGTGGCAAGAAGCATCGTCATAAAGCACCGTGCGCCTTATTTGGAAACGTGCCGCCGTCAATCTCACCGACAAGCTCGACCCATGTTCCGACGTGTCGCCACGCATCATGGTTCATTGAATTTCATACGCAGCTGAAGGATCTTGATGTGCAAGACGTTTTCGACGATGATGCCATTGACATTTTGCAAATCCTGGGGCGCAATAATATTTAAAATAATATCACTTGATTTGTATTTAATAAATTTAATCGACGCAATGGATACACAGTGATACACTTGTAGCAATCGTTGTGGAACTTCAAGATTCGCCATTGTAGCGAACATTTCAGGACAGAGGTAGTGTATGTACTTACATACTCTGGAGTGCTACTGTAAGTTACTAGTATTAATATGTACTTCGAGGTACTACGTAGTAGTAAGTACGACAGAATGACACCACAGTCTGGTACTGTACAGACCTTGAACCACCATGGCCAAGGGCTTCCAATTCAAGTCGATTGTTATCGCGTAGATTGGACCAAGTGGGTAAGCTACGCTACGCTAATGGCTATGAAAACAAAGAATTCAAAGTAACTAGATATAGATGTGCCGAAACCACTCCAACGCCACTAACGTCACACCAGACCTTGTATCGGTTTCAAGGTAGAACCCGTCGAATCCTTAACACATTTATAGTGTAATCAACGCAAGTGACGACGACAAACACATCATATACAGTATCGATCACGCTTGTTGGGTCGTGGTGGTGGCAGTCGCCGGTCGATGGCGCAGCTCGGTCCCATCCACGGGCACTCTGGGCACTTGTGACGTGTCCTTGTTCTTGTCCAAATCGAGCACTTCTTGAATCACAGGGGACATGGGGAACGCTGACCTGGCATGGTGAGGGGTGCCGCGGAACCCGAGCAGCACAAGGAACACGAAGAACGCGCCGAGGCCGGCGACCAGCGGGTACTTAACGACCCACGCCACGGCTTCGTCGATGCGATCAAACACGTTGGGCTCCTTCTTCTTGGACTCGGGGGGCGTCGGTTTCTTGGGCTCGGGTTCCATCTGCACCGCTTTTTTCTCTGCTTCGTGTTTGAGCTGCCATGTGAGGCGGGCGAATTTCTTGGCGTCGTTCAAGTTGTGGCCGAGCCAAAAGTTGTCGAGCCGGATGTTTTCAGACATGGACCACACTTCCAACGCCACCGCCCTGAAACAACACAAGACACGGTAACAGTGGCTTTGTCGTAATTAAAAATGTATTTTTATACACGAGATTGCTTACCCGATAGGGTCCATCCGGGCCGGGTGAGGGTCGTCAAAGTAGTCTGGGTTGGGAATCTTTCGGGGCTCCCACTCCCCCACATAATCGGGGTTTTCAATCATAGGGGGTGACCACTTGCCGCGGTATTCTGGGTTGGACATCATTGGTTGCTATGGAAGAAACGACTATTGTAAGCTCATAGAACTCTCCCAAACATGCGACTCAAGGCTCAACATTCACTGGATAATCTGGAGAAATTAGCTGGAGAAATTAGCATTCGTCATATTGGTTGCTACAATCCTAGAGAACGCACTAGACTGAGTACTCAAAGTTCACCTATTCCCTCACTCGAATCACAAATGAAGCAACCAACCATATAAGACACGAAAAAGTCTACAAATCTGCCCCAATTGCAAAGTATATTGCATCGACAAGATGACAGGATGTTGGACAGCGAGTTGTCGTACCCGCCATGGACCACGGGCGGCTTCGTCCCAGTCGGGGGGCTGGTGCAGGCTCAAATTCGGAATCGTGCGCGGCGCGTCCTCGTCCCACTCCGCCGGTTTGACAGCGGCGGGGTCCGGAATGAACTCAGTCTCTTCCCACGTCGTGGGCTTGAGGTCTGTGGGGTCGTCGATTTCCTTGGGCAAGAGCACGGCCGGCTTGAACAGCGTGTATAGGCTGCCGTTCTTGATCAAGTTCAAATCTGCGTACATTTCAAACGTGTTGTCGTCGTGGATGGCCAGCGTGTACACGTGACTGAGCTTGTCGTTTTTGACCTCGGGCGAGATCTGGAGCGCCTTTTCTTCGTACATATTTGTGACGGGGTTTCGGTGGTTGAAGATAAACTGCACTTTATTGTTCTTGTCACACTTGTCTGGGCCAAACATGATGGTGAACGGCGTCTTGTCGTTCAAGTCGGTCACGTTCAACGTTGGCGAGTCGCGAAGGAGCTTCAAGTATGTGCCGGCGCACTTGACCACTTCAGGGTACTTGACTTCGTACTGTACCACCAGACTCTTCTTGCCTTTGGACCCGTCCAAGTAGAACGGCTCGGGCAGCTTGGCGGCAAATCCGTAGTGCTGCGCCTTGTTGTCGAGCACCAGCGCTTTGTCTGCGGCGAACTTGCCTAGCAACTTGCTGCCTCTTTTCACGCTGATCTTTTGCTCGCGGTATTTCTTCCCAGCGCTCTTCACCCACGTCGTGCCTTCAAACAGCTTGGTCGTGGTCGTGTTTTGGAATGTTTCGGCCCAGAACGCGCGCTCCGTCGACGGTACCGAGAAGTCAGCCGGCTGTTGCTCTGGAACGTCGACAGCAAAGGCGGGGTCCTGAGACGCTGCGGTCGCGGCCACGCCGGCGAGAAGCAGCGATAAGCTTACCATGTTGGCGAGAAAAATCTGGAATGGGCAACCGTCGCGGGGTGGTCGTGGCGAAAGGTCGCACCTTTTCAAGATCGTTGGCGAAAACCTGTGACAATGCATATCCCGTTCAAAAGTGTGGAAGGCAAAGTTGGATACGAGTTATGTATTGTGCTTTTCACATATTTTGCCCGTTGTTTTAGCTCCTAAAACCATCCAAAGTTTAATCTAAACTGAAGTTGCACTCGACGTAAAAGTAAGCTTCCCCATCGTTCTGTCATTGGCTGATCTAAAACTTGCGTTGTTTTACTAAAACTACTTCGTTTTATTAACTCCCGTGGCCAAGCAGTCATGCAGAGTAATGACCTACTGGGGTAAGCTCGCAGTGCACCAGCTCACACGAGCTTTGCAGCCAGCTTGTTAGCAACTCGTTGGCACGACAAGTCGAGCAAGAAGCACTCAACATCAACCTTTATCGAGCATAGTCAAGAATCACACTCGCGTGTATTAGTTAATCCACTCTGTAAACCCCCGCGTTTGCCGAAATGAAATGGGCAAACGCTTCAGGTTAGCAACATATGCTGCAGGAACAGCTCTTGCTCATCCAATCATAGGTACTTCCGATTAGCTAAAACTAAGTTGAATTAATCTAAAACTTCGTCACCCACTGGTTAAAAGCGGGTATTTATACCCAGATTAGCCAAAATATGTGAAAAGCACAATACTTTACTTGTTAGTTCCTCATACCCGGATAATCTATATTCTGCCGGATAAGGCTTACTGTACTCAAACCTGTATAAATTGCTACTATCCAAAATCGCATTAATTAACAAAAAGATGGGTTTTTAGGTATATTGACATACATTTTCGGTTGAAGTCGAGTACTGTAGTACTTCGAGGTACTCTGGAGTATATCTCAAAGGGCATTCTTACGGTCTTTAAAGTTAGCTTACAGTACCAGTATTAATAGAACAGGTCAAAACCGTGGAGTTTTTGGAGTACAGTTCTGTACAAAATTTCATATTCATTCGAAAAGGAGTATGTATTGGCTGAGATATGGGAAATAAGAGACTGTAAAACCAAACAATGTCACAGATGCAACATGTCGCATATCGAGTTGTGCAGGTTCCTGGGATTACAAAATGTAACTGTAAAACACAACTTACAAAAAACTGGTATCCAAAAGTATCCTGAATGGCAAGATCTTTATCCGGACAACTGACATACCAAGGTTGTTGTCATTCTTGGACCTGCAGTACGAACAATGCACCGTCGGCTCCATCGCGCAGCATCCAAGAGGGCAGACTACATCATCGTGGGCGGGGGATCCGCAGGATGCGTCTTGGCAAACCGCCTATCCAAGTCCAACAGCGTTCTGCTCGTAGAAGCCGGGCCAAGCGACCGAGGGAAATGGGATTCCTGGAAGATGAAGATGCCTGCCGCACTCACGTTCAACCTTGCCGATGACAAATACAACTGGGCGTACAAAACCGTGCCCCAAGTCCATTTGGATAACCGGCGATTGGACTGGCCTCGAGGAAGGGTCCTCGGCGGCTCCTCGTCGTTGAACGCGATGGTGTACATCCGAGGCCACGCGCAGGACTACGACGACTGGGAGGCGGCAGGCGCCAAGGGATGGAGCTACGCCGACGTGCTTCCATACTTCAAACGAGCGCAATCGCATGCCTTGGGCGGCGACACGTACCGCGGCGGCGACGGTCCTCTCCACGTGTCCCGTGGGTCTCAACGCGACCAAGTGCTGTTCCAAGCGTTCATCGACGCCGGCGTGCAAGCCGGGTACCCGTTCACAGACGACATGAATGGGTTTCAGCAGGAAGGCTTTGGGTTCATGGACAGCACGATCCACAACGGCGTTCGGTGGAGCTCGTCCGCAGCGTACCTCCACCCCGTGCTCCACGAGCGGAAAGATCGGCTCAGCGTTGTGACCGATCACTTGGTGCATCGGGTGGTGGTCGACGACGCTGGCACCGCGCAAGGCATCGACGTACAGCCCAACCGACACAGTAAATCCCACGACGTCGAGTTTTACCAGGCCGACAAAGAGGTTTGTCCCATCCATGGCCTTTGTGACCACGTAGTTGTAGGTCATTGTGTGCGGGGGAGCTATCAATTCCCCCCAGCTGCTGCTGCTTTCTGGCATTGGTCCCGCCGACGCGCTCAAGGCGGTCGATGTGCCAGTCGTGCAGGACCTGCCCGCCGTGGGCCAGAATTTGGAAGATCATCTGGACTTGTACGTTCAATTTGGAGTAACGAAACCCATCACGTTGCACAATGCGACCTGGTACGGCTATATATATATATATATATATGCGTAGTAGTAGATATATTTATATATATGCGTAATAGTAGATATGTTTATATATATATATATATATATGCGTAGCAGTAGATTTATTTATATATATACGTTGTAGTAGTATATGATTCAAGGGGAAATTTTCCTCCTGGGGTTACTATACAAAGGATGGTTCAAGGGGAAAATATATTTTCCCGTGGGATTTTGGATTGTGAACGCAAGTTTGTGGTAGGATATATCCCCACAAGATGGCCGCGATTGGGCTCGAGTGGATGGTACGGCAAACGGGGATGGGCGCGTCGGCGCATTTGGAATCGGGGGGATTTATCCGAAGGCAAGCTCGTCGAGGGTTGGGAATTTTCCTCACTGCGTGTTTTTGCTGCCTTGTAGTCGCCCGGGGCTGCGGCACCCCGACCTGCAATTCCACTTCCTCCCTGGGGCCCTCACAGGCCAACTCACCCCCGGCAGTCAACATGCAATGCAAACCCATATTAGCCCCCTGCGCGCCACGAGCCGCGGGTCCCTCGCTTTAACGACATGCAACCCCCGCGATCCCCCTCGATTAGACCCAAACTACCTTAGTACAACGCAAGACGTGGACGATATTCGACAAGGCGTGCTATTGGCCCAGGAATTATTTCAGCAAAAGGCGATGGATCCATTCCGAGGCCATCCCATCTCCCCCGCCACGTTGTTTGCCGCCCACGAAGCTTCGGCCATCGACGCTTGGGTGAGAATTGGGGTTTTATTTCGATCTTTTTGTCGTGTGTTTTCCATGTTGCAAGAAGTGGTCGTGTTGTTTTGTTTTTTTTTTTCATTTTCCACTTTTTTTTCTCTTTTTTTCGTTTTTTTTTCGATATATTTTTGCTGACCATGGGGTTGTTATTGTTAGGTGCGCCAACACACGGAAAGCGCGTACCATCCGAGCTGCACGAACCGCATGGGCCACGACACGAGGTCGAGTGTCGTGAACTCCAAGTGCCAAGTGCACGGCGTGGACCGCCTGCGCGTCGTGGATGCATCCATCATGCCCAACATCATCAGCGGCAACCTGAACGCGCCGGTGATTATGATGGCCGAAAAGGCCGCCGATATCATCCTGGACAACGCGCCGCTTCCATCGGCCAAACATGTGCCAGTGTATGTGGCGCCAAAATGGGAATCGAGCCAACGGTGATATGATGATCATCTGTATCGGAACATAGAAGTATGAGCATTGGACATGTGTTAACTATGACTAGTATCTCTGGTACTGTCTTGTAGTACGGAAAGTAACGTTTGCAAATAGTGAATGTCAAAACTGGACCAACGTGCCGAATGTGTCGACTCCGTTCAACAGCTAATTAGTGTGTATGTGAGATATATTTAATAGTGTGATGGACATACTCGTTTTTTCACATACAAATTTCAGCACAAAAAATATGTAATCGATGGATTTGGCAATTATCAGCCCAAAAGTCAACCAAATGTTGGGTAGTAGTTTTCCGTTTGTTTTGTACAGTAAACAAACTGTCCAGATATTTGTTGCAAGTAATAAGTACTAACTACTTCGTAGTAGTATTAATAGTAGTAGTAGTAGTAGCAGCTGTTAATAGTAGGTTTACTATTTATAGTTTGCAACATTATATATTGTATGGAGTATTGTCGATTTGATACAAATTTGGGGAGGGGGTGCAATCGAATCGCGCCGACGAAACCGATCCACAATCGATCTGATTGGTTGTTGAATTTCATTGAGAAGGTTTTGATTGGCTAATAATTTGAGCTCATCTGAAATAGCCAATCAAATCGATTTAAATTCCATCGAGAAACCACGCCACAACACAATGAAATTTCACTCGAAAGCACAATAGTTAGTGATCTGTTACTGTTAGCCAAAATGTGTACTCCCTCCGTGTCAAGTGCGCGACCTAGAGAAGGGTTGACATGACTTCTCATTATATTCTCAAGACATTTTTGACAATCGAAATCGCCCTCTTGGGCTCAAAAGTAGTCGCTCTGATTGGACCATTCGAAAGCCAGTGCCAAAACCATTCGACAGCCAGTGCCAAAACCATTATGCTCCAACTTCGAGCGGGAAATTCAACGAAATGAAGTCGCTGTGATGATTTCAATACATCAATAAAATACTTTATATAAAACAAACATTCAGGTATGACCGTCAAAAAGCGCAACCTAACGAACAGCGAGCGCAAGGCCATACTCCGTGAAGTGCTGCTACACAGCAACGGCAGCTACTTGGTCAGGCTTCTCAATGGCCTCAGTCAAACACTCGCAGCCAAGTACAACTGCCACCCGGCCACGGTACGACGCGTGATTGGTCCTGAAACATGCATTTTGATTGTTATGATTGGACAATTGTATCGTTACACCTTTATAAATGCATGATCGTTATAGGTTATTGGAGTGTTTTGTATTTTTATACGAGGAGTATACTTTATTTTCCTGAGTCGCGCACTTATAGTGACACGGAGGGAGTACTACCTACTACTGTACTCTAGTTTGGGGTTGATCGGTCGAATACTGCAATCCATCGATCGAGTGTCGCCCATGATATGTACGTACTAATAGTATACTACCTCGAAGTAGTATACTACTATTGTCAAAGTTTGATTGGCTACTTGATTCATGTTGTGGGTTTTGATTGGTCGATCGCTTGTCAGCCGATTTGGGACAATCCTACTTACTGTATTCATTCTACACAACTGTAAACCAAAGAAATTGTTGGTTATTTCGTGTGCATAATAGTATTAATCTCGTTGTCCGACGGCAACCCTGGCCGCCCATACTATCTATATATATACACTAAGTAGTCGATTGGTGGTCTCTGCAGCGTCGATTCGGCCTCGTTACATGAACGAAAACGCAGACTTTTCAGGTTGGGGGGCTGGTGGTTGAGGGGAGTTCCGTGGGGAGTTGGCCAGTGTAAACAAATCCTTGCCAAACTCCCCCAAGTGCCGCGATGCATCCGGCGGTAGGGGGGCCGTGGGGGACAGCAGCAGCAGGGGCACATCCGTCGTCGCAGTAACACTTTGCACTGGGGAAAACGTCAAGTCGAGCAAATTCTACACCATAATAGTATTAATGTTATGATTATTCTAACTGGAGCGGCATGGAGACTCATTTAGGTAAATCGACACAAATGTACACACACAAGTTGTAGTATTTAGCCAATCCGATTTCAGGAAATTATCACCACCATCATCGAATTAGTGTATGATTGACTTGAATTAGTGTGATTACTTAGAATTGTTGTGTGATTATTCTAAACTGGAGCGACACTCATTTAGGTAGATCGACACAAATGTACACACACAAGTAGTATTTAGCCAATCCGATTTCAGGAAATTATCACCACCACCATCGAATTAGTGTATGATTGACTTGAATTAGTGTGATGACCAATCTCCACTACATATATGCACAACCATCAAATCCTCCTGTCATCCCATTTCGTACCTCTGGTGGGGGGGCATGCGTCTGATTCTGATTCTGCGGTTGGAATGGCGGTGACTGCAAATTCAGGTCATGCATCGCCAGCAAGTCCACCTGAGTCTGATTCTTCTGGACCGGTGGCGTCGACATCTCGGCGCCGACGAGTTGGAGCACGCGCTTGGCTTTGGTCGCCACGGCCGCCTTTGGATCTTGCCCCACCTACACACACCCTTCATCGTACGCCTACTACTACTACTAGTATTACTACTAGTAGTACTTACATGCTGGAGCAAGTCGACGTTTTCGTGCAGCCAGTCGGCATAGTGCGCACACCCGGGGGCTTCGAGCAGCGCTTCCCACACGCAGAGGCCCTTGAGTCGGACTTGCCAGCTGTCGTCTTCAAGCTTATCGAGCAGCAAATCGCCCAAGATGGTCATGTCCAACGACTTGGCTAACTCCAAAAAGCGCGCCAGGTTTTCTGCAGGCGGCGCTCTGGCGAGACCTCCAGGGGGACATAGGTCGTCGATAAGACTGCGCTCGTACTCCCTACACAAACATCGACGGTTTTATATGAGTCACCGTCTAGTGTGGGCAGCTACCAGTCAAAAGAAGAGTCTAGGTACACCACCCCCGGGAGTATAAGACTACTACTGGTCCTGCTGTTGTGGCTGGTCGTGGTTGGTTGGTTGTTGTCAGTCAAGAATATAGCTGAAGCGATAGAATATATATATATATGATAATAAGAACGTACCCGCTCTTGTCGGAGCTGCCAGTCGTGGGCTGTGGCTGGTACGTCTGACCCCGCGAATCGAGTGTGGCGTTGCGGTTTACGTAATCATCATGCTCGGCCAATGATGACGCCATCGACCGATCCATGTTGCGTCGGTCCCACATGTCCCTATCATATCCATCAATATATATATATATATATATATATATATTGTCTCTTGAAATCACTGTATATATTGTGAGTTCGATTCGAAAATGAAATCGGTAGACAATTGATCGACCAATCAAAATCCACAACATGAATCAACTGACCAATCAAATTCGCTCGTTGTTTACACACACAATTCAGTACATACAGACGATCGATCAATGGATTGGATAAATATCAGCATACAAACCCAAAGTTTGGCTGCAAGCCCAATATATATATATTTATACTTTTGTATAAAGCTCCACATTGCACTAATGGAATCAAAATCAAAACATATTGAAACCAATCCACAGACACACATATATATATTGCTTTCAGCACATATATATAATATATATGTATTGCCTTCAACACATATAATATAAATATTTTGATTTCAACACATATAATTTATATATATATTGCTTTCAACACACATATATATATCGGTCAGGATATACAACAAAAACACACATATATATATATATAATATATATATTGCTTTCAACACATATATAATATATATATTGCTTTCAGCACATATATATAATATATATGTATTGCTTTGAACACATATAATATAAATATTTTGCTTTCAACACATATATGTATATCGGTCAGGATAGACAACAAAAACGTACTTGAGCATGAATCCTTTGCGTTTGACGTCGTCCAGAGTCTGCTCGATGGAACTTTTCGGTCGATCTGACACGGGCTGAGACAGTCCACTGATGCCGCCGCCGCGATGTCCGGCCGAAGGACCTCCAAACGACGAGGAGGACGGAGGTGCGGGCGGTGGAACGAACGAGCCAAAGCCCCCGCTGCTGCTGCTTGTCTGATGCTGCATGTTGCCGACCACGGGTGGCATGGGCCTGGCCGCGCCAAAGAGCGAAGTCTTTGGACCAATCAGAACCGTCGGCCGGTTGTCGCGCGCACTGTTCCACCGACTGGGAATCATTTCTAAGGAAATATCCTCATCAACATTCAAGATGGGGATTCTTTCAAAGGAAATATCCTCGTCCAAACACACAAGATGGGGATTATTTCCCATACTAGTAGTATATACCACACACAAGATGCTAGTCGGATGAAATAGGTACATATTTACCTTGTGCGGTGGGCTCCTTTTTCTCGTAGCCGCTGCTGCTCCAGACGCCACCAGGAGCATTCTTACTAGGACCACTAGTAGCACCTGTAGTACTACTACTAGTAGTACTTCCCCGCCAGGACGATTCGTGGGAAGAATTCCCATATTGCGGCGGACCTGGTTGGGCTGGCTGTTGGTTGTGTCTATATTGAGATGGCGGGTTGTGTCCATATTGAGAAGGAGGCTGAGGGTTGTGTCCATAAGATGGAGCGTTGGGCGGGGTATCGCGATAGGGCGCCGGTGGAGATCGCGGGGCGGACGTAGCGGGGGAACTTCCCCACGGACCATTGGAGGCTCCTGGGTTCCTAAACTGCCCGTTTTGGGAAGGATGGGGGGCCGACGGTGGGACATTTCCCCGTTGCGACGAGTGGGCGGCAGGGTTATTTCCCCACGAGTTCGTGTTGGCAGGTGGGCTGGTCGTAAACGGCTGGGGCATGAACGTCCCTGGACCTCCGTCCTTGTTGAAGCTAGCCGGGACGCCGAGGTAGTTTAGCATTTCCAGCGCCGCCATGCGAACCCGTCGGTTCTTTTCGTCTCCGTAGGCTGGATCGGCCGTGCCTTGGAAATCTACACTCGTCATGAACAACAGACTATTGGAGGTATCGTACTGGAAAGGGCGCGGATCGTGGGCTCGTCCTGTCGTATGTGGTGGTTGAACGCCGCGTCGCCACACTTCAAGCAATGCTATACAACCCCCACCCATATGTTCACACAAGATGGCGATGGAACGAGAAGACGACGACGTACGTTGATGACTTGCATCGCTTTCAACTTGACGTTCATGTTGCTTTTGCCCATACGGTTGAGCAAGAAGTCGGCGATCTTGTCGGCGGGGGTGCCGTCGTTCGCCCCCAATTGACCTACACATCCCCAACAGACATGAGGACGTCGATGGCTCCAACATGCTTCCATGTCTACGCACGAGAGATCTGGTCCAGAAGGTATCCCGGCACGGGGCCCTCATGGATGCTGGTGGCCTCGGACAAGAGCTCGCGAGACATCGTAGCGGCAATTGGCCCCCAAATCTGAAGTTTCAGGGAAGCGTTATTTCCAAACGTACATATGATGTACGGTATCGTACAGTACATTCACAATGTACGACCCCTATAAATAACAAGGTAATCCGAACGTACATTACACGTACATTCAAATGTACCTACAGATCCACCTGTCCACCGTAGAATCTTTTCTGTAGGGTATTTCATAGATAGGGTTCAATATCCCTAGACCAAAATCGTATTTTGACCATGGATCCGACAGCATCAGTCCGCGACTCGACCGCGCGGTACGAGATGATGCTTGTCCATCGCTATGGAATCGTAGCCGCAGGAGACATCATGGCTACGGTGTAGAGTCGTCTCCCAAGCCGAGCACGTGACAATCCACAAGGATAGCGTGTTGGCCCTGGCCGACAAGTTGGTACAACGACGACGAACATATGCATAGGTCCGTTCGCACACGTTTGACCTGTAGGAACGCGTGTATCTTGGCCAAAAGGACTCGATCCACGACCAGATCGCATGGGATTTCGGCGACGTCCATTACTTTGCCGACGCCAAGGACGGAGGGCCATTGACGTGTCAATACGTGTTTGTGCTAGACGCGCTCAACTTTTGCTTTTGGCCGACTCCCGAGTACGTCAGTCATGGCGGTCACGCGTACTCCCTTCTCAAACGCTCATTCTTACCTCCATGGAACGCAGCATGGAGTACGAGCATTTGGCCCGAGGGTTGAAGCACGCGCTTCTCCAGGACCCCACGGCGTTCCATGCAGCCCAACTCGCCACCGTCACAAAAGACACCGTCGCGTCCTGGTTCGCCCCGTTTACACCCCCTCAGCTCGACGAGCGGGTACGACCATTTTCGATATTTGCCTGATTTTCACCCTTTTTTCGCGTATTTCGAGGGTTTTTCACAATATTTTTGCATCGATTTTCACCCTTTTTTCGCGTATTTCGAGGGGTTTTCACCATATTTTTCACTCCCAGGTGCGAAAAGTCCGCGAATTGGGCGCCGGCTTAGCCAGGTACTTTGACGGGTGGGCGTTGAATGTCATCCGCGCGAGTAACTTCTCGGCCGTCGAGTGCTTACGGCTCGTGCTAGCGCATTTCCCCGGTAATCCCTGTATGTCTTCAAAGTGGTCTGATTTGAATGTCGGGTGCTGTGTTGTTCAACTTAGGCTTCCAAGACCACACAGTGTACAACGGTGACCAAGTGTTTCTATACAAACGAGTGCAGATCTTAGTCGGCGATGTCTGGGCTGCGTATGGCCGCAGCATCGTCGACGTAGCCGACCCCAGTACCCATGTCATCGGTGGCTTTTACGATATTGACCGCCTTACTATGTTTGGTATGTACGGAAATGACCTCACAGTCTAAATATATCATGCTGTTGTGTATATATTGTGTTTCGACCACTGGATGACCTGTGAAATATGATATAAAATTGAGTGTAAGAGGTTTGTTTCGAACAGTATATTGTGTTTCGACCGGTGGATGACCTGTGAAATATGATATAAAATTGAGTGTAAGAGGTTTGATTCGAACAGTATATTGTGTTTCGAGTCATAGGAACCCGGTGGATGACCTGTGAAATATAATCTAAAATTGAGTGTAAGAGGTTTGTTTGAAACTGCATGAGTTGGAGCCAATCAGCATGCAGAAAATGCAAGTGTTTTAGCCAATCATACTGCTTGGCTAGATTTGTGAATGATTTCCACAACCATATATACTTACTTGGCAACTTTGGGTAGTACATCGTAGTGTACTACTGGATGATGTTGGAAATAATATCTTTGGATAGTTGTTGCGACACGATGTATATATTTTTTAAATATAATCCCAGCAACACTGGATATGACCCTATATATAAATATGACCAGGATTGGGTAGTAATATTTTTGCCTATATATATATATATATATATATATATATTCATTCGATTATATTGTAGCGGACTACCGAGTGCCCCAAGTGTTGCGTCCGGAAGGGGTGTTGCAGTATTCGCTGGCGTTGGATGCGCTGATTCAGGCCAAGACGCCGATTCCATCGGGCAATCTGGTATAAATATATATATATATATATAAATCTGCCATGTTTTATGTAATATTTTTTATATCATGAACGGTAGATGGAAGTAGAAATCCGAGCATGTACAATCCAAGCTGTGGAGCAACTGCACGCGGTGCTCACAGCCAAAGGCCATCGGATTAAAGTGATCGAGCTGGACTGGCTGCTGTGGCAGATTGGCGAGAATGCCAAGGACCACCTCCCCAACCACCACCGCACGTGGAGTGTGTTTTACTAAAAAAAATACACTAAAAGAAGTAGAAAAAGGTCGTGAATTATATCTATGATGATTAAACCATTCACTACAATAATAATATGGTTGTTGCCGTTCAAGGGAGGTGTTGATTTACAGACATCGAAGTTTCAATCATATGGAAGCGGGTTTTGTCCGATCAAAAACAGATATTCGATATAAGGACATTCTGATTGGCCATAAGACTAATTCTCGTCAAATTGCACCGAATTTCGAAGAATCTTGTCCAATCATATATCTACTTCGTAAATAATTCGAAGCACATATGCTTCTTAAATTCCGTCGTCGTCTGTATTTCATCGTAATGCTCAAGAGCTTTAAGACGAGTAGTTTACAGGTACTGTAGTTATGTTTGGTGAGTTCATGAATATTCCAATCATCCCGTTATAAAACACCATAGTATAGTATAATTGGCATGGCAAAAGTTAGCTGTATTCTAGTAGTACTAGTCTAACTCCATATAGAATGGCATAAATTAGCTGTATTCTGTCTCACACAACGCTCGTCTGGCACCTACCTCCATAGACTAGTAGTACAAGTCTACCTCCATATAGACTACTAGTAGTACTATAAATTATAACGACAAAAATGCTCGGGGCCAACGTAAAGCTTGATCACTACGTCAGGTTTCATCCCACAATGTCATCCCAATGTCGTCATCCACGGCTTTAATTCAGCAATTCTATGATATTACCCATAGTATCTAGGGATGGTACGTATTAATATTTAATGTGCAAGTCTTTATAGTATTACGACGACAACGACAGCCTCCTCGTAAAGTTATATCCAACTAGCCTCATCACCCACCCTCCTTGAAACGATATATATATATATATTATCCAATGGACACCCACCCAGAGCCTACGACAGTAAGATCACATCGTCTACTTGCACCATCGAGCCAGCATCTTAAAAGCCACCAAGACCAGGCCACCACCAACCAGCGTCGCCAGCGCCTGGCTGGATGAGCTCTGCGCCACCGAGTCGACTGCGAACGCCATGGGGTCGTTCAGATCGTTGTCGATGCAAATGCCGTGGGTCTGGCTCCATACGCGGCCGTGCTCGACATGAGACGAGTATGGTGTGTGCACAAGTTGGTTCCACGCCAAATCCCCATACACAAACGACTCGTGGAGGTGGTCGTGGCTTACGTCGTTGTGCAGAAATAGCGTTCCGATTTGGCAGTCCAGCTTGGGCACTTCATCCTGGGGATGCATGATATTGACCAAGTGCGAAGTCGGTAGGTTGGCCACGACGGCTGGGTTCACGTGGTACTGACTGAGGACGTCGAGCACGCCATTAGAAGCAAACACTACCGCCTTGGAGTTTGATTCAATGGCCATCAATTGCGCCAGCGCGCCGCCCATCGAATACCTGTACGTATACACTCCAGTTTGGGGCGTTCTCACCAAGTTTCTGGGATATATATATATATTATACACAAGTACCCTGTGAACGTCACCGAGTCTCCACCTGGCACGAGCTCGCCCACCAACGCCTTGGCCAACGTAAAGTAGTCCATCTCCACTGCATGTCGAGCCTATTATTATTACAAACAACGTGTTTTGGTAAATCATTCGAAAAAGTACTTATTATCCTTCTATTTGTAATATGTTATTATATGTTTCTCTGGTGTAATAGAATATACATAACAAAAAAAATGTTCAATGTATAACGTAAGATATATATATAAAAGATAGATATTTGTTTTTTCAATCGAAATTCAAGCTCAAAAAGGGATAGAGGGGTTCGTACACCAAACAGAAGTGCTTGAATGGCTCGAGTCGTGTAGTCCAACAACGTCAGGGGGGACGGCCCCGCTTCCATCTGCACATAGTTGCGGCCATACAGTGCCTACGCCGAAGAACTCAGCATGCGAAGATGAGGATCGGGACATGTACCATGGCTTCCCACATGTCATTGTCTAGAAGAGACTCGCCTTCTTGATGGCGAAAGGCAATCACCGTCGACGAGGATGGCGAGGATGCCTTGGAATGAAACACGAGAACATGCAGCCCGCCGAGGATAATCTCCGAACCTTGGACATGCACATGGGCCGACTTCACATGCGATATGTCCGTGGAGATGACCCATCGGTCCGCAAACTGGACGCTCTCGCACTGCGTTGCGTTCAACTGCGCAGCCATGTGCGAAGTCGGGGTCTTGAACTGGCGACACATGCACAACATGTCCAGCAGGTGCGTACGGTTTGCCTCCGCCGACAAGAGCGGCGGAAGGGTGTATGGTGATGCCGGCGGTCCCACGCCTTCCGCGCTCAAAGCAAGGAAGCGGCCAATCGTGTACTCGTACACAGATGCTGCCCACTCACCCATATCTTAACTGGCACTTGTGCTCGCAAAATGCCGTTTGGTTGACAAGCAGCATCCGGATAATGGGCTGAAAAGACGGATACCTCTGGAGTGCTTATATTTGTTGTAACTGCCAGTGAATATAGCCAACATTAGTTATTCACATCTTTAGAAGCGGTGGTTGATAGATAGTAGCAATAATGTAGTCAAAAGCCAAGCACATAAGGCATTTCCTTTGCCTCGTATGTCCGTCCCAAGAGAGCACTGGAACTAACCACTTCAGTTAAACTAGCCCGTTACACCATGCACACTCAATCTGCCCATTCTCCGAGTTGCAATTACAGTACAATATCATACTAAGTTACGAATGGTCATTCCATGTACTATATGCTGCAAAGATGTTTGGAAACTAATGCAACTATAGCATATCGATGGATTGGAGGGGCTAATTCACACTATTTCTTGTACGCTCGGTTACATTTCTGGCACCGAACCAACCATCGACGCTCCGGACGTTGCCATGTGACATGCCAAGCCCCGACTGTTTCATGTTTTTCCAAGCAAGGTATTACAGTTTGCAATGATTCCTGTAGCGCCGACAAACCCAGCACGAAAGACCATGTATGGCCTCGAGCACTTCAAGAGCAGGCGCGAGTGGGTGCCGGACAGCGCCAGGCAGCACTGCATCGTATGCACCAAGAAATTCTTCCTTGGTGGAGGCAAGCACCACTGCCGCCGATGCGGAGACGTCGTGTGCAGCTCATGCGCGCCGTTCGTTGCCGCCCACCTCCCCATCGTTGGACGCACCAAAGTTCGCGTGTGCCACAGCTGCCGCGTGCGTGACGAAGCCATGCCTGCCGCCATGTTCTTGTCCGACCGGTCCTCGTCCGAGGACGAAGAAGCGGAAGAAGAGCTCATGAAGAAGTGTGAACTGATGCTGCTCAGCCCCAGTCGAGCCGTCATGGAGCGGATCGAGTTGAAGAAGTCCCTCATAGAAGGCGACAACCGACAGACCTCTGCGTCGTCCACGGCGTCGATCGCGAGTAGCACACCTTGATAATTCTACGACTACGTAGTAGTAAGTAGTACAGTAGTTGGGAGGGGGATTCTAACGACAATGGTACATGTTAACTGGCGTGACTCTTAACGGTATTCATCCCATTAATATAAATACATGTATTATGTGGACCCAGTACTATTAATATTAATAACTATAATAGTATTAATAGTACTATTATAGTATACTACTACTAGTAGTACGCAACAACGAATCCTACTGCATTGGGCAGTAACGTGGCACCCAAGAGTCTGG
Organism: Aphanomyces astaci; assembly: GCF_000520075.1. Classification (NCBI taxonomy): domain Eukaryota; phylum Oomycota; class Saprolegniomycetes; order Saprolegniales; family Verrucalvaceae; genus Aphanomyces; species Aphanomyces astaci. The sequence continues at coordinate 493,738 of NW_009798300.1, read as the reverse complement.
ACGCAGCACCGTGATCATTTTGGGTGTTGGTTTGTGATCGAGGTTTTAACGGATACTAGTACTACTGGTAGGTAAGTACTCTAGTATAGTGGAATGCCTAAGCACGGGGTTAAGTAGTTAGCTATCGCTAACTACCGGGTACTGAGATGCAACTTAAACCCGGAAATAACATTAAATGTACGTACATGTGCCCACCGGGATTAGGACGGAGTCCCTAGCTACATACAGGGCTACGGTCTTCATTATGTGTAGAATGGAGTCTTACAGTGTATCTGTGGGTTGTGCAGTAACTACCACCTGCCAGGGAATTCCTCGTTTTTACATACTGGTACATGTATACGTATATCGATCGATGGCTGGGGTGCAATGTTCGTGAATCATCCGATCACACCGAGAGATGCAGTGCAACCACACCCACTTTACCCATCCCCACGACATTACGTTGAGTTATACTAGTACTATTAATAGTAGTACTAAAGTAGCAGTAACCTTTGAAATGTGTGTGGCTAACTTATGCGATCTGCCACACTCAAGCAGGACAAAGTTCTCCGACGCCAACTCAAGGTTCTTATGGCCAAATGCACTATAAAAATAGAGTTTAGCTCGTTCAGGTACTCATGCCAACCTTGAAGATGGCATGATTGTACTAGGGTAAAGGTACTGTACTGTATAGTCTCCAGGTTTCATTTTTACAATACCGGTACTGTACGGGATCAGTACTACTATGACAGTAATTCGTGGAGCCACTGTTGCCTCCGTAATCATGTCACTTGTTCTTACTATGTGATAGTCAAATGCAGTGTAAACCAAACCAACATTTTCCAGGAACTGTAGGGGTGCCGTGCCTTTCAGTGGTTGCGATAGCTAGTGGCGATGCAAATTACAGTGTTAACCCCTGGAATAGCAACACAAGGGGCTCCGAAGTTACAGGGCTACTGGTTCATTTCAGGTGCAATGGTGATTACGTAAGAAACAGTCGAACTGTTGCTTTCAGGAAATTAAGCTTAGTCTCAGTACCATGTAGACCCATGGGAAAGCATGTGACGTCAAGTTGAATTCCATGAACTGCTACGCTCTACTACGTACTACTGTACCGTTAATAAAAGTACATTCGTGACACTCCGTGTGGAACAGCAGCAGGGGGTGGGTTGGGACAAGCCCGTGCACCCACATTACAACGACCCACAAGCTATCCCACCATTTACTGTAACGTCAGCCGCTACGCACAGCTTCATTCTCTTCATTCCCGATACCTAACAGACAGGCACAGCAAGCCATGGCGGCGGCTACAGCCCCCCCCCCGAATCAAATGATCCTGTATCGAATGGAGCACTTGATCTCGCGCCAAGCGTGGGTGCAGAACAAACTGCGCAGCGTGTGCGTGTTATGCGCCAAGCGGTTCTTCCTTGGCGGAAAGCACCATTGCCGACGGTGCGGCGAAGTGTTTTGCAGCGACTGCACGCGCTTCGAAGCTACGGAGCTACCGGCCATCGGTCGCACCAAAGTTCGCGTGTGCAAGATGTGCTTTGCCAGGGACCTCCAAGACCAGTCGTTGCTGGTTTTGTCCAGGTCGAGTTCGGAAGACGAAGAGGCCGAAGCCGAGCTCATCCGAAAGACGGAAATGATGCTGTTCAGCCCCAACCAACAGGTCTTGGTGCGAGCCAACGTGAAGGCTGAAAAGTCGCTTCTCGACGACTGCGACGCCCGCACGACCGCCGACTCGGACATTTCACTGGAGTGCCATAAAAGTAGTAGTAACGTTAGTAGTAGTAGCAGCGCGCCATCGCCCGTGTGGCGGCATCCGCCCAAACGAAGGGACCACCACTACGATGTTTGAATAACTATGAATACCCGAGTCCATCAGGAGGCTCTACTATGTTGCTTGGTTGTGTGTGTTGCGGAGGTGCTATTGTGGTCGACTCGTCGTAGGCCGATTGTAGCTGACAACAACTACGTGTAAACAGTGCTGGCAGCCCATTAAGCAGCATCGTGGGCGGATGAAATCAATTCCAACCACATACTACCTCCAGACGGAAATAGAAGTCCCTTTTGGTGAAAATTAATAAAATTGGTGATTTGTTTGATGATGTTATCTGTTTTTGCCCTAAGTATGCTTGTTGTAAAGGTCTTTGTATGATCCGTATCCCTGTGGAATATAATACCTTAAACATGAATACCCTAATGGATAAGGCGGTTCTACTCTATGAATGTTTGTGGTTTGCATGCATTCTACCTGCATGAACAAATCGTCAGCAACAATTTAAACTATGTTTTGTACCGAATATAAATTAATGCAGGTCTATAATATAATCAGTATAAAATCGTGACTCGTATCCGGATACATATAAATAGACTCTATAAAATAATTAATTCCGGTTAATTCTGAAAAAACCTCTAAGAATGAAAAGGGACTTCTATTTCCGTCTGGAGGTAGTATTACCTTTGGATTCGCTGTACGTCCAATCCCAATCAGCTTGGTCATTTGCGAGGGGAAATGGAGTTCTTGGGAATAATTCTGTCATTAAAGCAGTTCCACTGTTGTTTGACCGAAATACTGTTTCAATGAGGGAATTATCCCATCCGGATATACCTTTTCATCCGTAGCCCTACTCCGTCGTATCACCAGCGAGTACATCCGATGCTAAATCGCCGGGGTTAACTGCATTGCTGGTGGTTAGCTATCGCTAACCACTGAGATGCACTTAACCCCTTGTAAGAGGTGAGGAGGTCCGAGCATACAAAGTTCCATATAAACACTCAAATTGCAGTGTTTTATGAGAAAAACAACAGTGAGACAGTTTTAATGAGGGAATTGCACTGTTCGTGGACTTGTCCACCACCCACATGATGCTCAACTTGCGGCCAACGCAATATTTTGACGCCGCTTCGGAATTCCTTCGTTCAAGTTAGGGGCTGGTCTGTGAAAAACCATCCATGCTTTACAGGCAGGGATGTTATCCGAACTATTTTCGAGGAGTTTGAAAATATATCAAAAATATTTCTTAATTTCTATCGACAAACACTCTAAAGCAGGGACGAATCATCCCTGCTTCCACTCAGTTTTGAGGTTGTGTTATCCGGAAAAATTCACGTTTTAGCCAATCAGGAGTCGTATTGCGTGGACGGGAATGTTCGCAGACCAGCTAAGTTACTTGCAAATTCCAAAATCGCAGGAATAATTCTACTTTGGAGGCCGAACCGGCTCTGATTTGTCTTTGCACTTCGAAGTACAGTACTGTACTGTAGTTAGAATCAGCGTAAATAATGTGTACTACTGTACTTTTCGGTACTGTACTACATTTACTGGAACGAGTATACTAGTACTACAGTACTTACAGTGTTATACCTGCACTGTACAACTAGTACCTGCACTCTACAACTAGTACCTGCACTGTACAATTTACCTCAATGTACTACCAGTAGTCATATTGTAGTACTGCACTGTACTACTGACTGTGAAGTACTACTGTACTATTTATCCTATGTAGTATTAGTACTAGTATTACTAGCATTCTACTACGTACTCCAGTAGTATAGTACTTCAAGTATTAGGATTAGTATCAATACCGCCACGAGAATTCCACTGGAAACTTAGTAGCGTTACGATACGCTTGTATTCAAGCAAGCTAATTTGACTGGTTGTTTCGACAGGGTTGAGACGTTGGCGCCACCTGGAACTCGAGATGCAGTCGTTACACGCGCATGGTTCTGTCGGCGCGTCAGCACACCACCAGAGCCACGTTTAGCCTCGATCCAGCAAGCACCATGACATCGGCAACGAAGCTCATGTACCACCTCAGTGACATCAAGGCCAAGGATGAATGGGTAGACAGCAGTCGTCGCACCCACTGTATCATATGCACCAAGAAGTTCTTTCTGACGTTGGGCAAGCACCATTGCCGTCGATGCGGCGACATCATTTGCAGCGAGTGCTCGACGTTTTCGTTAGCGCAGCTACCAGGGGCCGGTCTAGTGAAGCTTCGCACGTGCAGGTTGTGCCATGCCAACGACGTGGCGGGCGGCGAGTGCCACGCGCCGCCGTCGTCATCGTCCGAGGACGACGCCTTAGACGACGAGCTATTGCAGAAGTCGGAAATGATGATGTATATCCCCCGCCACCACCACCAGAACCAAAAGCCACCGCAGGCGGCGCCTTCGACTTCCTTGTCGCGCAACAACCGGTGCCCCAGGCTCGAACGAACCATGATCTCAGAAGAAGACGACCGATACACAGTGCAGTCGTACACGTCGGCAGGCAGCGGCAGCGCCACCGACACGTTGTCTCCGAAAACCACCGCCTTCAAATAGTACCCACCCCCCTAAACGGTGTACTGAATACTAAATATTCTTGCGCGTATCTATTGTTTCAGGTTGAAACGTTGCTCGTTGTGGTGGGTTGGTTCTACTGGTAGTAAACAACATACAGTATTGAGCACATGCACTATGCATGGAAGACCGTGGCCGCACAATTATACACAAACGCTACAGTAGTGCAAGTTGAGTTCATTGATAACATCATTGCTGAACTCATGCCGCGAGTACAGTACGAATACTGTACTATACTCGGAACAGTAAAGTACAGTACTTGTTCGTACGTTTTTTGCTGTTGTGCAGAACTGTTCATCAAAACTGGAGCGACATGGAGAAGGAATCGACACAATGTACAGACGAATCGGCAGAAAAACTGAGCCAATCAGATTGCAGGAGGCCATATCCAAATCGAATTAGTGTGTGTCTTGAATTAGTGTGATTCTAATCACCACAGGACATCATTTTACGTATAGTACGTACGTACTACAGTAAGTACAAAATTCAGTCAAAGAATCCATCGATAGATTTGGCGATTCAGCACAAGAGTCCAAATTTTGGGTAAAAGGACAATATATTATGCTTCAATGTCGTATTTCATAACCAACTCCATGTCCAGGTCTCGTTGGTCGCCCAGGAGGGTCGCCATAGCTCGAATCACAGCTTTGTGCGTGTTTTCAAACTGCGCGAGCCATCGATTGCTGTAGCTCAGACACAGTCGGGCCAATCGCCGGGCGTTCTGCGTTGACGTGGCAGCACCGTCGACGTCCTTCAAGTGTAGCTGTTCTAGGGCCAAATTGTTGTAGCACACAGCCACGAGACACAGTTTCTGGGCCGACGCGCCACCGCCGCCATCTTCTTCGAGCTTGGCCTCTTCCACCAACGCCAGAATGAGCTGCAGCTGCAGAACCGCCTCGGGGTGCTGGTCTAATCTGGACAGCAAAGTTGCCATATGCAGTTTGCACTTGGCCAGATGCGACCACTCGCCATGCTTCGAGTGCACAACGTGGGCTTTGGAAATGTACGTCATCGCCTAAAAAACAACAAAACCCCACTTAGAACCAAGAAATATCGGTACAACCACCGCGAAACTCGGTAAAACTCGGTCGAGTATGAACGAACGAGCGTACGTACCGCACTGGCCTTGCTTCGACTGTAGTAATAGTAGGCATATGTGTCCGCAATGTACGCGAGCAACTCGAGTCGCGTTGCTGACAAACAGCTGGCGTCGTCCAAGATCGATTCCGTCTACATTCACAGTATATGATAATACAGTCAGTCGTTTATATGTAGAAATCCACGTGAAAAAACCTCGTACCTTTTGGACCAAAGACAACGCGAGCGGAAATTTCTTCAAGTCCACTGCTCGGCTTGCAAACGCGTTAGCTAGGATTTACTTATAATCCTCCATCTCTTGACATTTGCAAAGGCAGGTCACTTTTGCAGCCCCATTTTACCTGTAATCACAAGTTGCTTCCACAGTTTCACGTCCAGTTCGTCCAGAACTTTGTCCTGCTGATGCTGCTGTTTGGCGCGTACACGCGACATGAGCAACGTCTCCACCACGGCCAAGTACTGCTCAAGCTCCAAATTTTGCTCGAGGTGCCGCAACTCATGGCACAGTCTGTGGCGGCACAGCATCGATGCGCCGTCCAAGTCGTCTGCGTACGGAGACAGTTTGGCTTCTGTCAGCGGCACCACCAACGCGCACCACGTCGCCATCACAATGCCCGTTCCTACCCCAAACCCACACACACGATTGTGAATATATATATAGTACACGAGACCAGGCCACACTATGGCCACGACGGGGGAAACCAACGGAAGGTCTTTTTTACCTGCAAACCAAATGGGTTTGGGGATTTTAGGCATGCACAGCACGACTTTGCCGTTTTCATCCACGTGACTGGGCTGCCACGAGTCTTGGACATGCTGAATGCGCTTCTTGCGCTCTGCCACGTCACCGAGCGACGGGAGCTGCTTATGCCGCCGTCGCCGCCGCTGTTCGTCGGATTTGGTCGGCGATGAAGGTGGTGGCGATGTGCTGCTTTGTTGGCTTGATTGTTGCTGTTTCTGGTGCTGCTTGGAGGTCATGCTCGTAGCATACAAGGACAGAATCTGCCGCGCGAGCTCGTTTTCCCATGCTTTGTCCGTGTTTTCTGCGGCCCCACTGGTCGGAAACGGCTCCAGCAGCGACAGTTGGTACGACGCTGGAGCTGCTTGTGCGTCGTTTTTGGCCACGGCAGCACTACAATTCTCGTCCAGTTCACAAGTACCCACGGGAGTACTACCTAATGCAAGATAATACCTCAATCAGATAATATCGAGAACATATGGGGGGAAACTGTTGGAGAAAATGGCGTACAAGAAGCAGGTGGCAGTGGGGGGGGAATCGCATATTGTTCGTCGTCATGGTTTGACATTTCACCATCGTTTGGTCGTTGTTCGTTGTGGGCCAGGATCTGGTCCAAATGGGGTTTCGGAGCAATCACGCCGGGCTTGTACCCGCTGGTTTTCGTGGCTTGGAGCAATTTCTTGCTCTGTTCCAGCATCACCCACGTTTTTTTGCTCATTTTCGACGACCTCTTGGACCTCGTCAGAATCGATTTCTCGGCGCACGGCACCACTTGGTTGGGTGGGTCTGCTGCTGTCGCGGGTGGCAGTGCCGCATCTACACGTCGTTGTGGTCGGGAGTCCCCCTGTGTGCTACCTTGTCGCGCCGACACGCGTCTAGCTTCCATGGGTTCATCCGTCGTGTCCTTGCGTTCTAACACCAGTGGCCGCACGAGCGAAGAAGACACGGTCGTGTTTTGGGAGGGAATCACATGGGGGTAGTCAAGGCCGCTGTCGGTGAGGGAGTGGCGGACGAGGGCTTGCAGTCGGGTGTCGAGCTTGGTCGGGTGTTTGTGGTGATGATGGCGGGTAGATGGTTTTTTCCGGCGCAAGAGGCCCTTGGTTTCGAGCGACTGGAGCACTTGGTGCACGATCAGTTCGCGTTCTTTGGCCAATTGGGCGTCGTGCTCTTTTTGCATGTCCTAATCAGCGCATGGTTGATTACAACCTGTCGGGGGGGAGGAGGGGGGTCGTCTACACTGACTTTAACCAATTCGGTCACGGATGCCAATGTCACGGACGATTCCTCCAGGGGAAGGAGAGGCATGACGGGAGTCGCTACGTCACGGGGCATGATGACATACAAAAATGCTGCTGCCCAGCTATTAATAACCCCGCAACAGCCTCAAACTCGTAATGTAATGTATGTTGCATCTTGAAATGGTAATAAACGAATCACTGTTCAACGACGGCATCCTACATGTCGTTCATCATACTAGTTGTAAAGGTATGTAGTAGTAATCGTCAGTTGCCATTGCATTCCAAGCCATCCGACCTACCCTTGTCATATAGTAGATCCAGTCGTTGATAAAAGTAAGTGTCGGCTATATTTAGGTTGGTTGCGCTTTAATTGGACTTGCACGTGGCGGCGATGCCCGCGGCATATGTCGACGAAGGGTGCTCGAACGCACACCACGACGTGACCATCGACGACTTCGATGGCACCAAGCCGCTCACCAGTCCCCGCTCCATTGAGGTGATATTTCAACCGCTCGATTATGAAAAGCTGGCTCAATTGTATTGTATTGTATTGCAGGCTTGCTATGCGGTCGGCATCACGCCGGACGAGTTGATGCCGCGAACGGTGGCGTCGTTTGCGTCCCCCAAAGAAGACCTGAGTTTCACCATGAAGCGGGCCGAGCGCTTTGAGCAACGCCGGGTGACGTTGCTTGACCAAGTGCGCGTGGCTCGTCAACGCCAACACCTCGACCAATCGGCGGCCTCGTCCGTCGTGGACTATCACCTTCCCACACGACCAAGATCGTCCCCGACCAAAGGGCGAAGAAGCCCCCCTCGGTCTCCATCCGGCAAACCCACTACGGCGACAGGCAACGACATCGACAGCACGGTTGTCGAAACCGAACGCCGCCGCCTCGAGAAGATCCAAGCGCGGCAGCTGGCTGAGATGCACCAAATGATCAACTGGGAAATCAAACAGGCCGAATTGAGTGCAAAGCAGGCCGACGAGATGGCCGAGCGCAAGCGGCAAGAAGATGCAGCGGAGCGGGACAAGGCAAGGCGGCTGCGGGAGGCTGAGGCCGCGCGGCGTCAGCGCGAGCTCGACAAGGTGCGTATCAATCAAAAATGTCCAAGGGTCACACGACCACCATCATCTCATGGACATATTGTATATATATACTCTAGCGCCAAAAACAATGGGACGAAGTGGCGGCGGCGCGGACGGCGGCGTTGGCAGACTACGCCGAAGCGAAACAACGAAAAGAGCTCGACGACCAGGCCAAGCTTGCGTGGAAGGCAGAGTTGGTGCAGCGAGAGCGCGATCGTGTGCAAAAGGCCGACGAGCACAAGCAGCAAACGCAGAGCATTTTGCACGAGTTGGAGGCTCAAGTAGGTTGAAACAACGCACGAACGACTGACCACGTCGAGTTTGAAAAGTACAAACGTGGTTGTTCATGTTCGTGTGGAATCCATCCTCTAGGCGCTAAAACGAATGGACGACATGGCACGCCGGGACAAGGCGCGGAAGGATAAACTGGACCGCCGGCGACACGAGAAAATGATCGAGATGATGGAAAGGACCCAGAGGAACAAGCAGCGCATCGTGCATGTCCTGCATGACAAGGATCGATTGAGTCAAATGCGGCGGGACGCGTATATGCAGCGCCAGGCCGACAGCGAAGCCCGGCGCCTTCGACTGGAAGCAGAGCTCGCGGTGAGGCGGCAAGACCAGGCCAGAGTCGATGCCGAGCGAAAGGTCAGTGGAACCTTTATTCCCTCTTTAGTTAGCCAAACGAGATAGAGGAGTGTTCGTTTTCGTATTACACTATCGCAATGTATCATATTGTGATATTTCGCTATGAACTAACTTCCAACATTCGCGTGGTTTGTCTAATCAATATTGAATCACGCTGGAGTTCTGATTGGTTGAATATACTTGTCCTTTCCGTAAGAGCCAATCAAATCCACTGAACCAATACTAGTATTGTTGATTCGTGATTCGATTCGGCGGCGTGATTCGGTCTGGAAATTTGTACCGAATCCACAATAACGTTATACTACGTAGTATACACTATGCGCACATGAATTCGAAATGACCATCCGGATATGAAAAGTCCACCGGATGCCCGCTTGACTGACGATCTTTACAATTATGATACCTTTCATCGGTGATTCTTGTATTAGGAAGCGGAAATCGCAATTCGAGAACACCACAAGCAGCTCGAGACTGACCGCCGGGAGCGGTTGCTTGAGGCCGAGCGCGACGCTGAGCTGCGGCTGCAAATCCGGACGCAGCAGAAGGACGCGCAGCGGCAGCGGCGGCTGGAGGACGAACATGCAAAGAACATGGAGAGGGCCCGGGTGGCTCAGCGTATGCGCGACTCGGAGGTCAACCGACAGAGCCAAATCTTGTCCAAGTCCCAGTCCAAGGGCCAGCGCGCCGAGATGGTAACCTACTACTGGTCGAATCTATCTATGGATGGTGATTTATATGTCGATAGGTCCAACACAAGCGCAAGATGGAAATGCGGGCCAAGTGGGAAGAGGCCAAGCTGCGGGAGGAGGCGATTCAAGACGCGCTGCAGCGGAAAGCTCGTCGCGATGTTAGTATTATTTATTGGATGACAAATCTATTTTTATTTACATAGTTATATATATATATATACAGCTGACAAATATATATATATAGTTGAATAAATATATAATATATATATATATATAGTTGAATAAATATATATAATATATAT
>NW_009798300.1:477062-482256 GCF_000520075.1 Aphanomyces astaci | reverse complement strand
GTTGAATAAATATATATAATATATATATATATATAGTTGAATAAATATATATAATATTTCAAAGTCTGAGGTGGTACCGTTACCTATCTAATCACTATATATATATATAATACTAGTACTTATATACATAAACGGATAGGACTACCACAAGAGCTTGCTCTTGTCGAAATTGGACGGGGATCAAGCGAGGACGGATGCAATCAAATGGCAAAAGGAATTGATTTTACAGCAACGTCGACGGGTGAAACAGCAAGCAGATATTCAACGCCAGGATATTCTAAACAGCTTTTACAAAATGAAGGTATTGTACAGATTTCCAGACCTTCTTGAATCGACGCTATGAGTTAATTCATTTTTGAGTGGCTTTGATTGGCTCTTACAGAACGGACAAGTAGTATATTCAACCAATCAGAGCTCCACCGTGATTCAATATTGATTAGACACAAACCACATGCACAATGAATATATACTATGCTTTATATCGATCTCCCTAAACTAGTCTATCTTTCACAACATATGTCCTAACAACAACAACGATAACAACCTCTAGATTACCAAGAAATTTAACCTCCAAGCCGTGGAAAGTATCTTGTCAACCACGTCACAGAAGTCGATATCCGGAGGCAGCCCCTTAGCCAACCCACTGACCAGCCATCGGCCCAAAACTGCGCCAAAGGGGGCAAGACGTCCCACCACGCCTCATAAATGCTCACGGTTGTTTATATTTATTTCACGTTGTCGCATATTATCAATCACGCTACTAACTGGATATATGTATGTATATATATGTATGCAGGGTCATCAGTCGGCGCATCTCACGATACCCGTCCGACAAGGACATGGCACAATCTACATCGAACGAGTCTCCAGCTCAAGAACCCGACGTGATGCACAAGCAACCGACGACGACGACGCTGGACGAACAAGTGGCCATATACCGGCGGCGGCAGAACCAACAGCTTCTCCATGTACTCGAAGAAGAGCAAGCGGCGGAAGAGCAGCGCGATGTGATTCTGCGGCGAGCTACAGACACGAACGAGCGATCTCGGCTGGAAAAAATCTTTGGCTTCGAGCGCGCCCAAGCCAGCGACCGCATCATACGACTCACGGAAGAGCATGAGATCATGTTCCATCAGCACATGACGGAGCTTGGGCAGGCTGCCAGCATGTAAATAAACCAAAGAAGGAGAGTATCATCACACTGTTGAAATGTCGTCGAGACGGCCGTGGTCCGTAGCGCGGAAGGCGCGGGTGTGGCTACAGACTGAATTAATATGGAGCCAAACGAAGTATAAGAAAATGGAGGTTCCAAGTACCTGTCAGTTTTAATCTCATACGATGGAAACGACGAGCCTCGCACAAGGCTAGAGAACACGAAAACGATCATAGATGCTGCCAACATGTAATGTATTGGGTGCAACTATTATATTACCAAAAGGGTACCACAAAGTATAATATATACATGTATATATATATATAATACTTTGTCGTATATATATATATATATATATATATAATACTTTGTGGTATATATATATATATAATGCTTTGTGGTATATATATACATATAATACTTTGTGGTATATATATATATAATACTTTGTGGTATATATATATAATACTTTGTGGTATATATATATAATACTTTGTGGTATATATATATTATATAATACTTTGTGGTACTGTATGTATATATTATATAATACTTTGTGGTATATATATATATAATACTTTGTGGTATGTATATATATATATATGAAACATCAACATAAAGCCCAAAACACATATTGAAAACGAACGACGGAAAGAATATTAATATATATATATATATCTATTCATGTTTTTATTTCCAAAATCAACAGATTGAAACAAATGGAGACATGTACCGGACGTGAAGACGCTTGGTCACTTGAGATGTCCATTCAGATGGCATGGATTCAACATGTTTTGATCCAGTCCCGACGGCGTCGCCTAATTTAGGTGCGATGGATGGGGATGGATCAAGTTATGGGGATGCGTACGTACAGTTCTTGGCTGCAAAGATCGTGGCGGAATGCTGTCGCACCAGGTCTTTGAGTTGGCCGTACACGTTGACGGGTTTGCGGTACGAGGTGTCCTGCAGGCGATGCTGAATCATCTACGATCGTCAACGATGGGAGGACGAGGTTGAGCTACAGGAACGTCCGGACCTTGTCGATCGCATGAAACGATCCGATGCAATCGACCGCAATGACCGGCAACACACCGGACTGGGCAAGTAGCTTCGTGTGGACGGTGTGTAGCTTGGCACTCCAATCGTCGCTCGTCTCGGCATGATACACGAACAGGCGTTCCATGGTCCCATCCACGTCGTCGTCATTGCCATCATGACCGTTCGATGACATGCATGCCTGTACAAGCTGCCGCATCTCGTTTGCGTCCACCATACACTCGTGATCAAAGTAGTGAACTTGGGTGCGCTTGTCGTGGACAAGATACGCGGCGCACACATGTTGCAGCAGCAAGCTCTTGGGACTTTGCGCATCTCCGTAGACCTCCACGACAGACCTCGACTGGATGCCGTCGGGGAACATCGCATCCACCACACCAATCTGGCTTACGAACGGGTGATCGTACCATGTCCGCTGCACAACGTCGAGTGCGGTCTCGTCAAGTGCCCACATGTCAAATTTGGAAGTGCCGTGGAATTCCGGATAATTCATGTCAACATTATTATCCGGTATTTTAAGCCCATTTTTGAAATGAGTGTGGCACCGCCATCAAGTGCGACGGACACGTTGCGCCTTCGCAATGGCGTGGAGATGCCGTTCCTTGGGCTAGGAACGTCGCACAATGGAGGGTACTCGCATGACGCCGTCGTGGTGAGTCTTCGACACGGCCTGCGCGCCATCGATACAGCGACTCGGTATGGATGCGAGTCGCAGATCGCCGACGCCATCGCCGCCAGTGGCGTCCGTCGCGCAGACGTGTTCATCACAACAAAGCTCTTTTACGACGACTATGGTTACGACAATGCGATCCGAAGCGCGGAAGCATCGCTCGCCCGTCTCCGTACCGATTACATTGACCTGTACCTCCTGCATTGGCCTGGCACGCCGTCCACAGCGCATAACCGGCAGATTCGGGCAGACACGTGGCGAGCCCTCGTGCACTTGTACTCTGTGGGCAAAGTTCGATCGATTGGCGTGAGCAACTTTCTACACTCACATTTGGAGCAGTTGCAAGCCGACAGCCTGGCCAGTGGCATCTCGGAACGACCGCACGTGAATCAAGTGGAATGTCACTGCTTCAATCACCCAGTGCAATTGATTGCTTACTGCAGGCAACACGGAATTGCGTTTGAAGGGTACTGTCCATTGGCCAAGGGCCAGCTTTTAATCGAACCAACCATTGTCGACATGGCTAAGCTGTACGCGTGCACCCCTGCCCAGCTGTGCATTCGGTGGAATCTCCAGCACGGCTACATTTGCATCCCGAAATCCACCAAGCCAGAACGAGTGGTCGAGAATGCTTGTGTCTTCTTCTTTTCAATCACCCCCGGTGATATGACAAAGCTCGATGCGCTCCACGATGGCCGGCATGTGACGTGGGACCCTACGAATGTGCCATAACAACGTTTACACGATGTATGTTGTGGACACTCGTGTACTGTACGCCCCTTCAATACATACATACGTATCCATCACTTCGATTCAAACATGTAATGGGTCCAAAGAGGCCAAGAGGCCAACCACCACACCGCACTCAGAACTGTACCGCCAAACATTAGCGTGGAATACTGCACCCGTGTAAATAGCAACGTTAGTGCGTGCTAGTATTTCATACTACAGTACCATACACTACCGGTACTGTATGTACTGTACATCGGTACATTGTTCAATGCAGGTTATACATGTACACTGTACAGTACTACGTAGTACTCCGGAGTAGTATATAATTGGAGTTTAGATAAGGAGTTTACAGTTAGATAAGTTCTAGTCTAACAATGATTGGCGATGATTTAATAGTACAGCGTGAACGAGTCAAGCCACTGAGCCTTTCGATCTGCATACCCAGCGGGGCAGAGCGGGTACGATGTCCGCTTGGCACTCGGGGCGCTTGCGAAGACTGTGTACTCGGACGCATTCTTGACGATGCGGCGGATGGCGTGAATCGTCGAGTACGACCCCAGCAGAATCGACACCAAAATGACTGTCCAACACAGGAGCTTGTGGGTCTTGGACATTTCGTTTGCGAACAACTTGTAGTACAACAACAGGGGCATGATCACCGAGCAAATGTTGGCCAGCGACGCACCAATCAAATCGGCCATGTCGTAGAACGAGCTTTGCAAAAGCGTGGCGAGAAAGCACTGAATGGCCACGATGATTGTGCGAAACACGATACGGCGGGTGTTCTCGCTGGACATGGAAGCTGTCGACGAAATGCTGGCTTCGGTGTTATCGCCATCCACTTGTTTGACTGGTGGAGGCGTTTGAACCATCTTCTTGGGGGTGGTCGCTACATGGAAGGGGGCCACTACGTCCGTGTCACCCCCAGCTTCGACGTCATCGCCGTCTTCGGCGTCGCTTTCATCTTGCAGCGCTGTTTGAGGAAACAACGTCTTCTCCACAGTGACAAAGAACGGGTTCAAGAGCACTGCAAACGCCATTGAAATGTGCAAAAACATGGACGCATATGCCACTCGACGACGAGATGTGGTGTGCGACATGGCCAAGAGGAGGTTGTTGGGCGAAGCACAGCCAAAGTGGGCGTACCCGAGGGCCCCCAGCGTCACGTAGAACCCCGAAATGAGCAGCATACCGTAGACTAACGCTGTGGGCATCTTCTCTGGCTGGGGGTGGTGGTGCTGCAGTTGGGGGACGATCAACGCGGCCCCATATGCCAATGCAAACGATCCGAACGTGTCGAGGACGTTGGTAAAGCCGACGTTGTCAGTAGGTTCGTACAACTCGTCCCCGTGGGCGACATAGGCGTCGACGGTGGCAAGCACATCTGCGATGAAGGTAGCAGCTGCCCCGGAGATCAACACGATGTACGCTTCATGTAGGACGCGGATGTAGATGATGGGAAGAAGGATCACCGCCATGACCACGATCCACAGGGTGGTGGACATGTCGACGGCGCCGTCAAAGATGGCCGGAAGGAGGGTCGCCCCACCCAGCACGAGGAACGCCACCGGAAGGAGAAAACA
>NW_009798300.1:464353-476677 GCF_000520075.1 Aphanomyces astaci | reverse complement strand
GGAAGCTGTCGACGAAATGCTGGCTTCGGTGTTATCGCCATCCACTTGTTTGACTGGTGGAGGCGTTTGAACCATCTTCTTGGGGGTGGTCGCTACATGGAAGGGGGCCACTACGTCCGTGTCACCCCCAGCTTCGACGTCATCGCCGTCTTCGGCGTCGCTTTCATCTTGCAGCGCTGTTTGAGGAAACAACGTCTTCTCCACAGTGACAAAGAACGGGTTCAAGAGCACTGCAAACGCCATTGAAATGTGCAAAAACATGGACGCATATGCCACTCGACGACGAGATGTGGTGTGCGACATGGCCAAGAGGAGGTTGTTGGGCGAAGCACAGCCAAAGTGGGCGTACCCGAGGGCCCCCAGCGTCACGTAGAACCCCGAAATGAGCAGCATACCGTAGACTAACGCTGTGGGCATCTTCTCTGGCTGGGGGTGGTGGTGCTGCAGTTGGGGGACGATCAACGCGGCCCCATATGCCAATGCAAACGATCCGAACGTGTCGAGGACGTTGGTAAAGCCGACGTTGTCAGTAGGTTCGTACAACTCGTCCCCGTGGGCGACATAGGCGTCGACGGTGGCAAGCACATCTGCGATGAAGGTAGCAGCTGCCCCGGAGATCAACACGATGTACGCTTCATGTAGGACGCGGATGTAGATGATGGGAAGAAGGATCACCGCCATGACCACGATCCACAGGGTGGTGGACATGTCGACGGCGCCGTCAAAGATGGCCGGAAGGAGGGTCGCCCCACCCAGCACGAGGAACGCCACCGGAAGGAGAAAACACGACGTCAACTGGGTGGCTTGCACGATGAACGACCCCTTTCGCCCCCACAAGTGGACGGCCAAGTCCGTGTACGTGTGAATATGGGGCACATGGCGGAGCTTTAGAAAACAATGTGACAGAGCGACTGTGGCGTACGTGTTGAAAAAGCAGTTGAGAACAAACGCCACCGTCGAGTAGGTCGGGCCAGCTTGCGCAAAGATGTACGGCATCGAAAGCGACCCGATCCCGCATACGCAGCATACTAGGTGCACGATCACGAGTAGGTCTTGCTTGCTGGGCAAGTGGCACGAGAACATACTTGTGACAGAGTCAAATGATTGGAAAATGAGTCCAAGACCGCGAACGTCACAAGCTCACAATATATATGCACCATACAAAATGCTGTTGTAACGTCTATGCGCCAGCGCAGCCCGCCTGGGTGTTGGCTGGGTAAACTGCACTTGGCATTACAGTAATACAGTAATTACTTGAATGTACTACGAAATCTGACGCGTACATTTTTTTGTGCCAAAGTCAAACTCACAACACAAATAACCTTGTTTCAATCCGAGCACGACGAGCATTAGAATCATCTCCTGGCGATTGTCGTAGACTATATTGAACGTTTAACTGTACAATTGTACATCTCGAAATATATAATGTCATGTACGACGAAAAAAGTGGTTCGAGTTCTCGTCGTGACCAGACATTTCTTTGCTAGTTATTACTGGGATGGAACTTGCATTTTATATGGCGCGTTACAGATGAGATGATGGTTTTGGTGTGTTGTTGATACGACAAAACGATTACAAATTCGACTGGAGCTTGTCACATGCCGAGCACAAAACACTGTATTGCCGAGGCCGCTAGCACTGGCGATCGCTTCTGAACATCGAATGAATCATCAAAAAACTATTAACGTTATACGTGTAATACTACGTATAGTACTAGTACTTAGAAGTATTGTTGTTGTCGTGGGTCTGGTGCTTTGTGACGTGACTATTGATATGAGACAGGCAAAAGGAATGGTGTTCCGTACTATCTGGAGTAGTAGTTGGCTGGGACGTCAGGTTGTTTGTTTGCAACGACAAGAATTGAGCGCTGCAATACATTGACATCATAGCGATGACACTGTCATCTGACCTAGATGGTTATTTCACCTTGTGTGCGATGGGTGTCGACTGAATGGACTAATTTCCTACCTTATCTTCAAAACACCCAAACTAACATTATACTACAGTGCTAACTTTCAACAGCCAATCAGGACGCGTGAATAGAGGATTTGTTGCACAAATAAGTATGGTAGCACCAACTACGCATATCAGCTACTTGTACGGGTTAAAGCGTCTCAGTGGTTAGCAATAGCTAGCCGCTGTGATGTGCTTAACCCCCGGAATAACATTATAATTTGAAGTAACTTCGAAATTTCAGTGCCCACCGTGGGTAGGACGAAGTCTCAGTTTCCATGGGTTTTTTTGTACCTCATACTGTACAGTAGTACCAGTATATGCGTGCAGAGCCTTATCTAAGGAATTCCCCATTGACTGTAAAGGTATAGTTTGGGCGTTTTGAAGGTACCAGTAACGTTGAGGTATATCTCCTGAGGGAATTAGTCCAACTGCATGATATTGATCTTTATTCCAATGACCAGTACACCAGTACTGTAGTACAGGCAAAGATGACTTTAGCCTGCGCAGGGGCGCACCATCCATTGGATCCATTAGCTACAGTACATTTCCCCGTACAGTTGTACACTTCCCCATGTGTAGGTTCTGTGCACGTTCGAACCACGGCGTACAGTACCTAGTACATGTACCCAGATGCGCTTAATCTCTGACAATACTCGGCTCGCAGCTGCCATTGGTTCTACCGACCCCTGTGAAAGGTCTGGTCAACCTGTGGGTGCAGTAACGTTACTTTTGTGGTGGAAATTCCTTGGCATTTCAACACAAATATCACCCCCCTGTCGAACAGATTTAACTCAGGCCTCCGTGCATCTCGTACAGTTTGCAGCGGTTAGTGCACAAGGGGTTCATAGCCACACGAAATGTAAGTTCTAAGTACCTAACGTTAGTGCAAGAGATCCTTGTCCAAGCTGTGACATACTACCAGCCTTTGCGATTATCACACTCACATTCCACGCGCGCCGTCAATTCAGTTGATGGCCACGACAAAATATACTGTAATTCACATAACGTTAACACAAGATCATGCCGGCGCAAACATGGTTCGTCAAAGCAAAGATGTATGTATAGCAACCACAGTACCTGGTAGTGAACGTTAGTGTGAATACACAATCTTAAAATCCACGCTTGGCCGTTACTCCGGAGTACAACATTGGGTACTGTACCGTATTCCCCGTTTAGCTGTACCTTTAAATGTCAGGGAAAAACCTGATCCAAGGGTCGAAAAAATATCAGTTATTGGCTTATCCAATGAAACAGGTTTAATAGGTTGGATTATCCAATGAAAGAGGGGTTGGGTACAGATATCCGATACTAAGAGTAATCGGTACAGGTCTAATAGTACAACGAGAACGAGTCGAGCCACTGGGCCTTTCGGTCTGTGTATCCGGCGGGGCAGTACGCGTACTCTGTCCGCTTCGATGGGGGAGTCGACGCAAACAAGGTGTACTTGGACGCGTTGGTGAAGATGCGGCCTATTGCCTGGATGGTCGAGTACGTCCCCAAAATGATGGATGCGACGATGACGAACCAGCACAAGATCTTGTGGGGTTTGCTCATCTCGGCCTTGAACAGCTTGTAGTACAGCATCAAGGGCAAAGTCACGGAGCAAAAGTTCATGACAGAAGCGCCAGCCAAGTCGGCCACGTCCGAGAACGAGCTCTGGGTGAGCATGGCCAAGAAGCACTGGCTCGCCACGATCAGCGTCCGAAAGATGTACCGGCGCACGGTTTCGCTGTACTTAGCCCCTTCTGCAGAGGTTTGGGCATCATCTAGACCGGGCACGACTTTGGGGGTTTCAATCTGGGCGAAATCTCGGTCCCGAGCATCAGCGGCGTCGTCCTTGGCGGCGGAGATTGGGAACAACGTCTTTTCCACCGTAACGAAGAACGGGTTCAAGAACACGGCGAACGCGATGGAAATGTGCATTTGCATGGCAATGTACGCGGCGCGGCGGCGCTGCGATGTGTGGGTCATGGCCAAGAGGAGGTTGCTGGGCGAGGCACAGCCAAAGTGGGCGTACCCGAGGGCCCCCAGCGTCACGTAGAACCCCGAAATGAGCAGCATACCGTAGACTAACGCTGTGGGCATCTTCTCTGGCTGGGGGTGGTGGTGCTGTAGTTGGGGCACGACCACCGCCGCCCCATATGCCAGCGCAAACGATCCGAACGTGTCGAGGACATGCGTGACCCGAATGTTGTCTGTAGGCTCATACAACTCGTCCCCGTGGGCAACATAGGCATCGATGGTGGCAATGATGTCGCCGATGATGGTTGCCAATGCGCCAGTGATCAACACAATGTACGCTTCATGCAGGACGCGGATGTAGATGATGGGCAGCAGCACCACCGCCATAAGGATGATCCAGACGGTGGTGGAGATGTCGATGGCGCCGTCAAAGATGACGGGAAGGAGCGTGGTCCCGCCGAGTACGAGGAAAGCCACGGGAAGGAGAAAGCACGACGCCAGTTGGGTGGCTTGCACGACATACGCGCCTTTCTGGCCCCACAAGTGGACGGCCAAGTCCGTGTACGTGTGAATATGGGGCACATGGCGGAGCTTTAGAAAACAATGTGACAGAGCGACTGTGGCGTACGTGTTGAAAAAGCAGTTGAGAACAAACGCCATCGTCGAGTAGGTCGGGCCAGCTTGCGCAAAGATGTACGGCATCGAAAGCGACCCAACTCCGCACACGCATGCCGCCAAGTGGATGATCACAAGCACGTCTTGCTTGCTGGGCAGGTGGAGTGAGAACATGACAAGGGGATTTTCACAATGATGGGTTGGAGAGAGCTGACCGTCCATGGATAGAAAAACACGACTACAAAGTACTGTAAGTAGGAAACAGGTGACGGGGCGACGACTCGCGCTAGTTTTTGTAGCGATGTGTACCCGAGTGATTCCGTTGCGTCCGCTACTGTAGGTTCGACCAGATTGGGGACCAGCATGTCCACGGTCCGCTTTAGTTGGCAATCAGTGTAATGAACGGGGAACTCGATTGAGACAGCGATATACGTACTCTACTATAGAGCCCATGATCATGTCATTTTTCACAAGGGAATGTGACGAAACAATGCATATCTATCGAGCGTAGACATATTGTATGCATATTGTATTATGGAATTGCTCGTGGTGACAACATCCATACAAGGGATGCAAAGTCGGGATAACTCTCTCTGTGCATGCTTTATGTGGGAATCCGACGATTGTGGCCGTGGTTTTGTGCGACCGCACATCATACTATTAATAGTAATCAACAATTATATATACGACGACGAAATGGATCACATCCTACAACCATATTTATTCGTTTATATGAAAATATGTATGATTTACTCAGCGGCAACTTGTATTTTGGGTTCATGGGCTTGAATTTTAAGATAGAGTCGGCACAATTTATGCTTGAGTAATCAATGGCAATTGCACTTCTGTGATGGGACGACCCCACACTGATGACATATGTACTACGTAGTACCTCAGTCGAGGACATTTGAGATGAGGCATATGGGGGCACATAAACCTGCGAAACACTACCCCGAAAAGACAACACACCTTCAACGAACCTGGATTTTGATATCAATGGTCTATCGTTACAACGCTGTTGGCACCTGGCGAAGTGATCTGGCCCTGCTGGTTACTTCGAAGTATTTATCACTGCATGCATATTTGCCTCGTAAAATTCACTCCCAAGTAGTACTACGTTATACCAGTACCTACTACAGTACAGTATTGCAGTACTCCGGAGTATACACACACTCTGTTGTACTAGGTACAGTACTACGCATAAGAAAAGATAGATCATTCGGTGAAGTGAGAAGCTTAGATCCGCGCTCTCGTACGGCCGCGCTTGCGCAGACGGCCTCCCGGGCCCTCGGGGCCAACGTAAGGCTTGGTCACTACTTTAGGTTTCATCCACAACTTCATTCAATTTCATCCAATGTCATCCAAATTTCATCCACATGTCATCCACGCTTTTAATTCAACAATTATATTATATTAACCATAGTATCCAAGGTTGGTATTAATATTCAATGCTGTCCCGTAAGTCTTAACTGTAAGTACTATTTAATAGTAATAGTATTAATAGTTAGTACTGTACTCGACTAACGTAGAATGCCAATTGTTGCAATAACGTTAACGTTACAACTTTTTTGTTCTTTGGAGAATGGCCATAATTCCTGAATTGTTGACGTACTTCCTCCGTTCCAGTATACTTGAGTGACTTTTTTTTGGTTAGTGAATATATAGAAATTTGTATTCAAAATATGTACTATTCCATGTGGTACGTGTATTAATATTCAAAATCTGATGTGCACGACGTGCTAATGCATGACATGCTACACTACTTCAATTCCATCATTTGCGCCAGACCCAGAAACACCAGAATCTAGTAGTCCTACAATTTCACCGACGCGCTGCTCGTCTTCCAAGCGGCTCTCCATCGACTCAATAGCTAAAAGCACATCCTCATCACACGAAGGACGAAGCTCAGTCACCCTTGTCTTGAACTGCATGTCTTTCTTCAGGTGAGGCAGCTTGTAAACATTGTCGCCACTGCTCCTCATTGCTTCTTCCATGACCTTTTGCAAAGTCATAAACGTCTTGTCCAGAACTCGCCACGCAAGATTCTCGAACGCGTCTTCAACGCACTTGATCAAATCGTCGATGGTTCTTGCTGTTGTCTGATGCTGCAAGCTCTGAATTGCATTGAAAAACCCCAAGTCAAGGACATTGAAGTCAGGACTCTGGGCCGGTTGCGCCATGAGCTGGATGTTCCACCCTTCCTTTGTCCCAGCTGCCAGGACTTCGGGATCGTCGACAGCGACGTGGGGCTTTGCATTGTCTTGTTGGACATATATGGTCGCACCACGGCGACCTGGCCATTGAGCTTGGATCGCCGGTATGACCTTGTCAACAAGAAAACGTCGGTACACTGGCTTGGTGACAGTCATCGGCACAGTAACAGGTGTGCCACGATCACGGTTCTTGCTTCGACGTTTCGCCAACTGGGTCTCAACAAACGGCCACAACCCAACCTTGCCATCCCACATCTTGCGATGTGCACTGTCATGTCGAGGACGAGCGACGGCACAAAGGAACATGACCTTGGTTATGTGACGCTTTGATTGGGCCTTTCGTTGTGGCGTTGGCTCATCGTGCCAAAGATAGAACCGTCGGTTGACTTGGGTGATGTAAAACCACTTTTCGTCGATATGGACACAGTCCAACATGTCGTGCCACTGGCGGCGGCCTTAGTAGCCATCACGAATGAACGAATTTGCGAAATTGTACCGCGCAACACGATATTGTGGTGTGAGCAATGGTCGCAGACGGCTTGTGCGCCGATTCAACTTTTTGGCCTTGACGAGGCGCCACAGCGCCGTCTTGGGGACACCAGTGGCCTTTGCCATTGTTCTGTAGGCGGCGTAGATGAGCTGGTGCACTGGTGACGGCACTTTGAACGTCTTCGTCCTTGTACTTGCGTGGCCTCCCGCACCGTCCCTTTTTTTTGGAGCCGAACTTTGCAACTCCAAGTGAAGCTGCTGTCTCGCATCCACGCCGCCAGATGCGTGAGATGGTTTGCTGACTGATGTTGAAGGACTGCATCAGATTCTTCATCTCTCCATGGCCAACACGCCCGTTGCTTTTGAGCTGCAGGAGTCGATGGTACACCGCCGACCTCTGGTCGTCGGTGAGTTCACGACCGGTCGTGGCCCTTGGCAATGCGTGAACTTCCGTTGAAAGCCTTCCGGTAATTTTGCGGGGCTTCTAAAGGGTGCTAGCAATATCTACGCAACGAGACGAGTCGTTTGCGCGTGATTTGAGGGCCAAACGATGAGAAATGAATGAGTTACGTAGTTTTTAAGGTTTTCTCGGTCGGTAGCCATTCGTAGCTAGCTTATACCTCATGCGTTATAGCGAATAAAATTGACCTGAAAATACTGGGCTGTAGGGCGTTCATTTCTCTATGATTTGAGCCTATTTAGGCCCTCTGAAACCCCCTCTAGCCAAAGTTAGAGTCTCTGGCGTAACTTCACACAGGTATACTGGAACGGAGGAAGTATTATTTTAACCTTCGGTGTTGTATGGCTACGAGTACCGTATAGTGTATATGCATTGCGACGGATTAATCTATTGCGACTCCTGTAATAACTGATAATTTTCTTGTAATAACTGATATACATGTTGAATATACTTCAAATTTGTATGACGCAATGGATTAACAAAATTTTGAGAACGAGTGTCGGTTGGTTGTGAAATATCACCTGTCGCAATACATATACACTATACGGTATACATATTCAGAGGTTTGTACTGTGATTGGCGCTGTTCCAATTTAGGGATCAGTGATTGGCTTTACAGTTTTATAATAATATCATTAATTGGCACATACCCCATTAGTTGGCACTTTACGTTACCATGAAATTATTGGCGAAGTTAAAAATGAATTCATGAATGTGATTCTGTAAATATTCCCCCATCTTCCTTGTCGAGTTGCCAGCATGCTGTCGTGCCATATACCCAGCAAGCATGACCTGCTTGTGATCGTGCACCTCATCTGTTGCATGTGCGGAATTGGGTCTCTCTCGATGCCTTACATCTTTGCTCAGGCTGGCCCGATCTACTCCATGCTTGCGTTTCTTCTCAACGGCTGCATCAACACATACGCCACGGTTGCGTTATCGCACTGCTTATTGAAACTCCGCCATCTCCCGCATATTCACACGTACACTGACTTGGCTGTGCATGTGTGGGGTCGAAAGGGGGTGTATATTGTCCAGGCGACACAGTTGGCGTCGTGCTTTCTCCTACCCGTGGCGTTCCTCGTGCTTGGTGGGGCCACGCTCCTTCCGGCCATTTTTGACGGCGCCATCGACTTCTCCCCGGCTGTGTGGATTGTCCTCATGGCCATCGTGCTGCTCCCCATCATCTACATTCGAGTCCTGCATGAAGCGTACATCGTGTTGATTTCGGGGGCAGCTGCTACCTTCATCGCAGATGTGCTTGCCACCGTCGACGCCTATGTCGCCCACGGAGACGAGTTGTATGAACCTACAGACACCGTTGGCTTTACCAACGTCCTCGACACGTTCGGATCGTTTGCGTTGGCGTATGGGGCTGCCGTCGTGATCCCCCAACTGCAGCACCATCACCCCCAGCCAGAGAAGATGCCTACCGCATTAGTCTATGGCATGCTGCTCATTTCGGGCTTTTACGTGACGCTGGGGGCACTCGGGTACGCCCATTTTGGCTGTGCTTCGCCCAACAACCTCCTCTTGGCCATGTCGCACACCACTTCTCGTCGTCGAGTGGCATATGCGTCCATGTTTTTGCATGTTTCGATGGCGTTTGCAGTGTTGGTGAACCCGTTCTTCGTCACAGTGGAGAAGTCCATGTCCCCCCCACGTCTCCTTCAAGATGAACGCGACAATAATGACGACGAAGAAGCTGTCGACGTGGGCACTTGTGACATTGACATTGACGAACAGTCATTCCATCCATTGGACACCCCAAAAATGAACGAGGATGGACCTACGATGCCGCCTTTAGATTGTAAGCAACCTTCTGGTGGAAATGACAACACCGAAGCCAGCATTTCGTCGACAGCTTCCACGTCCAGCGAGAACACCCGCCGTATCGTGTTTCGCACAATCATCGTGGCCATTCAGTGCTTTCTCGCCACGCTTTTGCAAAGCTCGTTCTACGACATGGCCGATTTGATTGGTGCGTCGCTGGCCAACATTTGCTCGGTGATCATGCCCCTGTTGTTGTACTACAAGCTGTTCGCAAACGAAATCTCCAAGACCCACAAGCTCCTGTGTTGGACAGTCATTTTGGTGTCCATTCTGCTGGGGTCGTACTCGACGATTCACGCCATCCGCCGCATCGTCAAGAATGCGTCCGAGTACACAGTCTTCGCAAGCGTCCCGAGTGCCAAGCGGACATCGTACCCGCTCTGCCCCGCTGGGTATGCAGATCGAAAGGCTCAGTGGCTTGACTCGTTCACGTTGTACTATTAACCTCCCAGCTGTAGCAACGACACAGTACTTGTTAGAGTACTAGATGACCTTATCTAAATTCATAGTAACGCGATTTTTCGATCGCTAGCTTCACATTATGCCATAGTTGCCGATGGAGATGGATTTGACCTTGTGGTGTTGGCGAGATAAGGTGTAAAACCCAGCAATGTGGAATGTCTTGATGCATTGGGCTTCCGGTTGTGTCGTAACACTCGATCCTCCAATGCACTTCATACTACCCTGATGGTATCAATATGTACATTTCACTTGGCTTACCAAAGTTATGGGCCAAATCACCCTAGTACCTTGTAATTATAATGTGATCTCACTTGTACATACTTTAACCTGCGAACGACACGATCTTCGTGTGACGCCCACTCTGTAGATCAGGACAATATGTCCATTGTATGTGACCAGTATGTCGTCAACTGTGAGATGTGTACCTAAGTACAGGATGTACTTGTAGATATGGATTCTTTAGAACAAACAACGGAATTGAGTTGATAAATACAAGGACCTTGTTCGACTGAGTTAGCTCAAATCATGGGAGAACCGCGGTGACAGTAAGCTGTTCCTCAGTCGCTTTAACCAAATCGTCCACGACTTCATCGTCGTCCTCGTCGTCGTCGCGGAGCTCTGGGAGATTGTCTTCGTCGAAGATGACGCGGATGGTCAACGAGCAGCTGGGACACGAGCCAATGTCGTCGCCATCGTAGAGGTCCTGCAATGTGATGAAGAAGTTGTCTCCACAGGGGCACGGGTACGTATATAGCTGCTCCTTCTCGTTATACTCCATGTCTTCAATCTCAATCTCATCGTACACGGACATGGTGGCGGCGCGCTCCTGCTCTTGTTGAATGCCCAAGTGGTAAAACGCAACGGCGGTGTGATTGGTTGGCCATTGAAACACTAAATATAACTCAAGCCTCAAAATAGTGTGATTATGCCGTTTGGAATAAAGCATTTAAAATACTATCAATAGTAACAATTGTTGTGGTATTATTCAATCTAAGCTTGTACTTTGTAAACTGTATACTGTATTTTTGTTTTTATTTAATATCATTTGTAGGAATATATATTCTTCATCAAGGAAACGTCAAATAAAACTGTAACCGCATGCTGTGAGAACCCCAACGGAGCGACACCGCCGCAAAGATCCATGGCGCATCTAGACATCCACGAGTACACGATGGAGGAAGTGGCAATACACAGCACAGCCGGCGATGCATGGATTGTGCTGGGCAGTGACGGCAAGCAAAAGATCTTTGACATAACTGCCTTCCTCGACGAGCACCCTGGTGGCCCCGAGGTCTTGGTCGACCTGGCCGGAAAGGATGCACACGAAGAGTTTGAGGGCGTCGGCCATTCCAAAACCGCCCGCGACATGGTACAACAGCTATGTGTAGGTCGGTTAAAAGCCCAGGG
Organism: Aphanomyces astaci; assembly: GCF_000520075.1. Classification (NCBI taxonomy): domain Eukaryota; phylum Oomycota; class Saprolegniomycetes; order Saprolegniales; family Verrucalvaceae; genus Aphanomyces; species Aphanomyces astaci. The sequence goes on along the minus strand of NW_009798300.1, from coordinate 465,281 downwards.
CAAGAAGAAACCCAAGCGAGGACGGATAGTCTTGCCCATGGTGGAACCTGAATCAAGTGACAACACGCGGGACAATCGGTTGCTGGCGCTCATGGTGGCCTTCATGGCGATATGCTTTGGCTATTTGATCTCCCCCATGGCATAAATATCTCAAATACTAGTACTTGTCCGGAAGGACTTCGTGCGGCGGACGACGTGCAGTGTGCACATGATCCACGACCGGGTTATGCCCCAACTAACATCATTTCAATACAATGGGTAACCTCGACCAGTGCAATGAATGAAAAATGAGATACAGTATGGTACGGGTGAGTATATGTGACAATGTGCTCTGTACGTAGGCAGATATCCAATAAACTTGACGAGTTGCATGTGTGCATCAGGCTTCGGACTTAATATATATTTGAGATAATAATCTAGATAAGGTAGCAAAAATAGTCTATTTCTTATGTGACGTTGGATGCAATAATCTATTTTTAGTGCGCAGATATCGATAATCTATTTTCAAGCTTCGTCCAATTATACACCTTCGCCACACTATTTTTACAATGGTGTCGTTACGCAAATGACTGCTGCTGAGAAGGATGCATTGGTCATGCTCCTGTTGGATCCTGGCACGGTTGCAGTCCCCAGATCGCCGTTGAGCTACGCGGACGAACTTTTGGCTCCAAAGTCGCCGAATGGGACCAACAGCAAGCAAGTACTGCTGCTTGAAGTTTGTCGGTCCAACGAGCAACTTGGTTGAACGGCTCTTCAACGTCGCGAAGTACATCATGACAGACCTTAGAAAACACATGCATCCGGTGAATTTCGAGATGATCATATTCCTCCGCGCGAATGCATCCTATTGGAATGTTTACTCCCATGTGTAATAATATATTTGAACAATTATCGATATTTTGCATTTGCAAACAATTATTTATTATCG
>NW_009798300.1:457192-461785 GCF_000520075.1 Aphanomyces astaci | reverse complement strand
ATTTCGGAAGCCTGGTGTGCATGCATGCCTGGCCAAGGTGGCCATTTGGAAAATGCGTCCTGGCGCCGACGACCGCCTTTGCAAGTTCGCACCTACACGTGTAGAACAGCAGCCCTAACGTTGCGTCTAAGCAAGTCCACGCGAGGACAGCTCAAGAGCACGTCGCCATGGATGCCCGACAACATCGCCTGGCCGAGGGTTGCGTCCCAGCTCCTTCAACCTCGGGCGCCGTTTGGTGGCGCAGAGGGGGCAATAGTATAAGCCTACTTACTACCTTGCATCTAAATCTCTAATCAATCCCCATTTCTCATGTATCCGTTAAGTTCCCTCGATACTGTCAATCAGGCCGAAAAGAGATCGACAACGAGGATGATGTCCGTCCAACCTAGTATGCTAGCCGTCACCTAACTGCACTTCACACGCTTATTAGCTCGACGGTTTAACTTTGACGATTGAAACGGAATAGTTTACGTGTACATTGAAGTAATGTTAGTTGAAAGCACCGTTTGCATTCAAACGACCAAACAAAGGACAACGAGCGCTAACGTTAGCAGAGCGCTTCAGTCAGCCGCACATGTACAACACATCCACTCCACCCATCGCCTTGGAGATTTCGAGAGAGTGTTGAGATCACTTGGATGACTACAGTAGAGGAGTTTACTTGACGCGGGCACTTGGTCGATCACGGCGTCTTGGTGGGGCTGAAAATGCTGCCCTCCTCTTGCCCGGGCTTGGAGCGGGTCCTTCACCGTTCGTACCCTGCAGGCCAATAGCGCACGGTGGCACGTAGAAGTCACTGTACCCTCATGAGCCGACCGCTGCAGATGCCGGACGCCGCCGTGCGCATCCGCCATTTGCCCACAGCATTCGCTGGAAACTGTCCATCATATTCCCCAGTGGACCCACGTAAGACGCGTCAAAGCCCAACGAGACCAAGGTGAAGTTGGGCTCAACCGCGCGCAACGCAGCCGATTCATCATCGCGCCTTCGTCCGACCAACCGGGGCTGTTATCTGATTTCCAAGTCTTGTAAAAAATGTCATTCATGCAGCGAAAACTTGTCATAAATCCGGATACACATATTAACCGGATTCCCCAAACTTCAACTGGGACAATATTGGTACCTCGAACTTCAAGTCAGTCAATTGTGCAAAAGATGCTTGGTGTCCACACGTGGTTGCGGAGTTCCACCGCCATGGCAGGCCAACGGCGCTGGCTGTCTGGGCGCAAGGACGTCGCATGTGATTTGGCGGCATCTAGCATTCGCTTTGGTGCGGGCGTCACGGCTGAGATCGGCATGGATCTCAAGGAATTGAAGGCACGGAACGTTGTTGTGTTCACCGATCCCCACCTAAGAGGTCCTTCAGTAGCTCATCGTCTCGTCGATCTCCTCCTCTTACGTCCATGATGTATACGATTAGACCTTCCAGTGGTGCACACGGTTCTGGACTCGCTGGCGGACAATGGCATCCGCGCGCACGTGTTCGACCAAGTCCGGGTAGAACCGAACGACATATCGTTCCAGCGCGCTATTGCATACATGAACGAACTCGCGGTGAGCGTGGATGCGATCGTCGCTGTGGGGGGCGGCAGTGTCATCGACACGGCCAAGATCGCCAATTTGTACTCGATGTTTCCTCCCGATGATTTTTACGACTACGTGAATCCACCGGTGGGCAAAGGCATTCCCGTTCCCGGGGCGTTGCGTCCGCTGTTTGCAATCCCGACCACGGCGGGGACGGGCAGCGAAACAACCGGTGCAATGCACGTCTATGACGTGGCGCGCTATCTGCCCAACATTCAAGTTTGTGCTAGGAGTGGCGATATTTGACGACACGCACACCAAGAGCAAGACCGGCGTGGCCCATCGACGGCTCAAGCCGACCCTTGGCATCGTGGACCCCCTCAACACGGCGACTCTACCGCCCAACGTGGCCAAGTACTCTGGCTTTGACGTGCTCTGCCACGCCATCGAGTCGTTCACAGCCCTCCCGTTCACCGAACGGCCGTACCCAGCATCTCCTGTACACCAAAGCCCTACTAGTACTACTACTAGTGTGCATTTTTTCACTTGGGATGCGTAGAACCATCGCCCTGCGTACCAAGGCTCGAACCCAATTAGTGACATTTGGTCACTGCACGCGTTGCACCAAACAAATAAGTTCCTGCGGCGCGCAGTGAACGATGTGTCGGACGTCGAGGCCCGCAGCGCCATGCTGCTGGCCTCGACCGCCGCGGGAATTGGCTTTGGAAACGCCGGAGTGCACTTGTGTCACGGCATGAGTTACCCCATCGCCAGCCAAGTAAGCTCGGACAACGGTGCGGTATTCAAGCTAACTGGAGTGTGGGATTGTACAGGTCAAATCGTACGTTCCTCCTGGGTACGACGTCGATCATCCCATGGTTCCCCATGGACATTCGGTCGTGGTTGCCGCTCCAGCTGTGTTTCGCTTCACCGGTAAAGCCAACCCAGACCGGCACATGACGTGCGCTCTGGCGTTAGCACTTGGGACCGACAGATGGTACAAGTACGATCAAATGACAGAAAAGGCCAAGGCAGAGGGGGCCGGCGACATCTTGGCCGACGAAGTGCTCCGGCTGATGCAAGATTTGGATGTTCCGTTGGGTATGTGCATGGAGTGACATGCAATGGTGATGAGCTCGCGTAGGAATTGGGCTGCTTGGCTATACCTCCAGCGATATTCCAGCGTTGGTTAAGGGTACGTTGCCCCAGCACCGAGTGACAAAGCTCTCCCCTCGTCCTGCCACCAAAGACGACCTTCACCGGTTGTTTGCAGATGCCTTGCAATATTAACCGGATGAATGCAGAAATGCCATTGGCTATAAATGATTGCTTGAAGCAGTATGATTCGTTAAATTTGTTGAATGCAAGGTCCACGTGAACCAATCCAGTGTCAGAATGGACATTCCAATTTCGAACACTGCTGCGAACAAAAGGGCTGCAGATGATGTAGTGTTGATAGTTCGTCTAACCAGCAATAACTCCATGCTAGGAACAAGTGCCGCTGCTTGGCTTGTAGCAGTGGCATCCGTCACCATCTCGGAGTTGACAGTGGTCACGCCAGTCAACACGGTCGACTTTCCGGACCACAGTCTTGAGTATGAGATGCTTCGACTTGGGTCAACCATTCTCACCCGAGGTAAAGTGATGGCACCGCTGGTTCAAGTGGTGCCTGTGGACCCATTTGATATCATTAAGCCTTCCGCGTTGGCTGCTCCACTGGATGGATGCCCCGCGTTAACGATTGCCAACGACACATCCACCACCACATCATCGTCGTATCGTCTGGCCATGGTAGCTTAGCATCCCTCAGCCAACTGTTCTGCGTTGAACCAATTGCACCAAGTTCATTCGTTGCATGGGATTGTAGGCGTGCTGTTTTACAACAGCACGGTCGCATTGGATCATGCATTGCCAGCCATTACACTACAACATATATATTACTCAACTTTCAAGTTGCATTGTCCACCATAGTATTAATCACGGCTCGTTGCCTAGCTAAACACTACTACCACTGCCACGGGAGACTCGGCTGCCATTCCCGCCATATCGATCACGAACAAGGACGCCACCGCCTTGCTACGCATGATGCAGCGCAATGGTTCGACGGTAGTCGTGCAGTTGCGCTGGGCTGAACCTAAGGCTAGCGACCACGTAGACATTGCTTTGTACACGTCCTCGACGTCGTCGGCGTTGATGCCACTCTTGGCATCGGTAGCTTCTGTCGTTTCGGCGTTTGTGCCATCGAATGTACACTTCACTCCGTATTTTGTTTTAGGTGTATCCTGCCCACGAATAGGGCTGCGATACGTTTCCACTGAACGACAACTGCCCGTCGCTATGTATGGACAATATGTTCTGCACATACGATCCCGATAACGACCCCGACAGCGGCTACTCGGGCGCCGTGGGGGAATACCCATGTCGACCCGTGTGGCAAGTGTGGTGGTCACGGTAAGTCAAAATTGGACGACTCCACCAATCAAACATGCCCACGGAGCATCATGAATGGACAGGATCGTTTGATGCATGTGGCTTGTGTTTTGATGCCACCGATCCCCGTCGGCAAAACTACAATTGCGTCGTGGAAGACGAGTTGGATGTAGCAAGTGTGCGTGTACAGTACCTCGTGCAAGGCCTGTCGTACGTTTTCACGCAACATATGATAGATATGACGTGGCACACTCACACACAACCTGCTGGTTACGAATAGAAAGACGCATTTTTCAGACCCCACGTATAGCACTGCGGGAGGAAGCGTGTGTAGTTGAGGGCAAAATGCACAAAGAATTAACTGAAGATCTACAAAGATCTCCTTAATCCTCATCACTATGAAATCTTCTTAGTCTACTTCACTACTTCTACACTAATATGCACTTTTGTATACAATGGATGCGGGTGCGGTTGAGACATTGGGGAACTTCACTAGGCTAGCGATTCTAAGCCATACTTGCCCTTGAGACACGTTCCCAGGCAAGCATGAGCTAGGATGCGTTATGAGCCAGGTACTTAGGAGCTGGGTGCTGGCAAGGTGGTGGCAAGCCGTTAACCCACCTGTCACATCGCTACATT
>NW_009798300.1:421096-440896 GCF_000520075.1 Aphanomyces astaci | reverse complement strand
TTTATCGCCGCCGAGGATTCGTCCGCACCATTTGACTTCCTTCGTGAATAGCTTGGTCTTGCTCGGGCTAAGCTGATACCAAACTTGTGAACTAAGTTCACGACTTCCTCCAGGGCTCGCAGGCACTCTTCAGCATCGTCAGCATAGGCAGGAAGTCGTCGACCCACGAAAGTAGCTTCTCGTTAAGCATAGGTTGGAAGCATTCTTCATTGGTGGACTGGACGCAGGGATGCTGCTTAGCTTGACGGCAACGACCGTGCTGTTACGTCGACGGGATTCGAAACTCAAGCACGACTTGCAAACAATCATGTCCCGCTACGTGCCTTTGGTGCAACATGAAAATGGGGATTTTGAATAAACTAGTATGAACATTGATTGAGCCGGGCTATGGCACCATACTTCGTCAGAGCAGCATTGGGACGTGTTACCCAGTTAGTCTGGGATTCGTTCCTAGGCCAATTCCGTCTCATGGGTAGCCGATGACAACGAGGTTGGTAACCGCGTCGGGGCTGGCAACAACTTCACCGCCGCCTTGTGCACTGCAAACCCAGGACAGACTTGGCCGCCGTCACACGCGCATTGACTACAACTCCCCGAAAAAAAACACAAATGCGGCCATGGCTTGCGCAAAAGTTGTTTGACCGGCTAAGGGCGTGTTCGGATCGACTTTTGTGTCAGCGGTTTTTGGAAAAGTAGCCAATCAGAATCGTTTCCATCGACTTTTGGGATTGTGGCTATTTATTGGGCAAAAATATCAGAATAAATTGTTGGTTGCAAACCAAAATTTCGCAGGAGCACGCCCAAAGCACGCCCTTGTCGGTTGCCGGTGGTTCGTCACTCCACTCCGGTGTGTACTGGTAGGTCCTCGACGGGAGAACTTTACCCATGTGAAGCACGGCTATGGTAAGTCATTTCCATGTCGAGGGTAGCTGCACGCACAACGCATCGAACGCTGTACACATGCCCCTCCCGCGCGACCTCCTACTTGTACTGAACCCTAGGCTCTGTGTATTGTAAACTGATTTCAGGTTAGCTAGGCGTTGATCTTATGGGTTGGGCATGCCTAGAGTTAGTAGTGATGACTGCACGACTCCTTCGGGAAGGAGAAGGTCACACCGACGCACAAGGTTGAAACACATAGCATTGTCGTTCGGTTTGACCTTTACCGGTGCGCCATTAGCGTGGCAGTCTATATTTCCAAGCCGCCGACTTACGACTCACTTGCGTAGATACATAGTTCTCATCGCTATATCTACTCTACGTCGTTTCGCCACTCGCCGCCTGAACATTTGCCCACCACAGCCACTACGCGACAACAATTTTCTGCGCTCCGCTGTCATAGAGCTGAAAATGGACAATGAATTTTAGGGCGCATCATTGGTTGATTTTTCTCTGTTATTAACCAATGTCAGTGAAGGCAAAAAGTCGCTGATATTTCAGCGGCTTGTGGAAAAAGCCAAAAACCGCTGACGACAAAAGTCGCTCCGAACACGTCCTAAGGGAGAGTCCATTCCAACTTCCCCATGCTATTCAACAGGACCTCTTGAATATAGTACAAACTACTATAAATTTACACTACAAATACATTCCAACAGGATTCGAACTTAAGATATATTCAATCGGACCTACCTTGAACAACTCAACACACAAATAAAGCACACTGCTATAGCGCTTCAATTAAAATCATACCTTCTCGGCCTTTTTGGCTAAGATCAAGTTTGGTATACCCCAAGGAGTTCTTTTACTCCCCGCCGTCCAGCGGCGGTCTTGGCTTCCTTCCGCTCGACGAGTCGCGCCAAGCGTCGACCCTTGCCCATGCCTTCCAAATGTTGAACTCCCCCGACGACGCCATCCAACGCCTTTGCCGCGCCCAACTCCGCGCCATCATCCTGCTTCGCTTCCACGTGGACGCCGCCGCCCTCGATGCCGGTGGCGACCTCATGCTCCAACGCTTCCTCAACGGCACCCTTCAAGAACAACCCATCGCGTCCCTCAAGACCCAACACGCCGACATCTCGAGCGTTTGGACCGACGTCGTCGCCACTCTCCGCCAGTACAACCTCCGCCTCCAAACGCGCGGCGACGACCACTTCGACATCAAGTTCCCCCACATGGCCAAGTCCGCCACGACCAAGAACATCGCCCGCGAAATGAAGATGCACATCAAGCTTGGCCACGCGTTGGCGTGGAGCAAGCAAACAGACCAAGGCCGCACCACCATGCTCCATGGCCGCGACGGCAGCAAGTTCCTCCTTTCCGGCGGCAAGTTGTGGGACGCCGACTATCGCTTTGGCATCGCGGCGCGCCTCAACCAAGTCGACACGCGATCGGTGTTAAAGCGCAAGCGGCTCCGATCCAACGGCGCCTGCCGCCACTGTGGCCAAGTCGCCCCCGAGACCCTCGCCCATGTCCTCCAACGCTGCCCGCACAACAAAGTCAGCATCCGCGCACGCCACGACACAGCCCTTGGTGCCATCTCACGCACCATCCAAGCCGCTTTACCCAAGGCCACCTTACTCGTCAAAGCGTGCCTCACATGCTACGACGGCTCAACGCTCAAGCCGGGCCTCCAACTCATCGATCAAGACAAGAAGACGGCAATCATCTGCGACTTGGCCATAGCCCATGAAGACGACCAACTCCACGACGGCGACACGGTGTTCGAGAAGACCGCCAAGGGCAAGATGGACAAGTACTCCCCCCTCAGCCGCCACCTCGTGCGCCAAGGCTTTGAAGTTTACTCTTGCGCGCTCGTTTACGGCTCCCTCGGCTCCGTCGCCCCCGCCAACCACAACATCCTCACCGCAGTCATTGGCCTCTCGCGTCCAGCCGCCTCCAAGCTCCAGTACGGTCTCTCCGCCGACATCATCAAGTCCAGCCGCACCATTTGGAACACCCATTGCAGCGGGCCCAAGCCGGACAGTCGATCGGCACGCGCCGACAGCCGCATGGCATAGACACACAAGTCCCCCGGGCCTTACGGCCGAAAAAGCATTTCCCTCGTTGGGCGCGCTTTCAAGTCTTGACATTAGGAATAGCCAAGTTAGAACTAGTTTCATCTCCGAAACCATTTAGCTAGTTTACCAGAATGGCTCTAAGTCAAGTAATAACCCTTCCTCTGTTCTAATCAGTGTGAAAACTGATTACCATATTTAATATGGTTTTTTTTTCACATTCATTTTTATAGATTCCTGGGGTTCAGGCGGCTTGCCACTGACCTCGGGACAGGTTTCCGAGGGCCCAGCACTCCTCCCTTGTGAAGCCTAACACTTCATCTTCCTTCATTCATTCACACTTCACTCAAATAATTTCTATCACTGTTTTTACTATACCATAACACTCCCCCTACTGTACTTAATACTCACGCTGATTATGCGCATTTTCAAACCTCAGAGAAATGCACAAAATTCCACATGATTTTGTGTTCGCTTGTAGGATTTAAACAACAATCAAGAAATACCTTCTCGGCATTTTCCAAGAAATACCTTCTCGGCCTTTTGGCTAAGATCAAGTGTAGTATCTGTTCCGATTTGGTACATTTTGATTGGCCGTTTCAGCTTCTTTTCGCCTGGCTTCTCCCAGCCAGTCCTTTCCAATCTGCCGCCTACCACCGAAGACCCCAAGACAGCGGAGCCGAGGGGAACCCCGTCAACCGGATAGCGTATCCGGAGGCCCCCCCCCCCTACCAGTGGCCCCAAACAATGAGACCGACGGGTGGCCGGAGGCTATGCCCAAATCAATGGCTAGCCTTCCGGCCGCCATTGAAGACAACGAACACGCAGTCGCGCGATTTTCCCGGATTCCCAACGCATTTGGTGCAATTCCGGCGGAGCCCTCGCATTTTTTTTCCGACGCATCAGTAGCCGAAACCTCAACAGCTCGGACTACGGCGGAGCCCTCGAAAAATGTTTTGAAAACCCAACCGGGTTTACCAGAAATGGGGAGGAGTGTAAAATCGACTGTTTCCTCACGGATTCAGGCGGAACTCGAGGGTGACTTGTCTCCCTCGCCTGACAAAGTTGTCGCCGCCATAACGGAGCTCTGCGGCCGCTGTCCTAGTAGCGCTTTCCATGAGAAAGGTCGACTGCGTGAACGGCAGTGCAACTCCGGGTGTCACAATGCCAGCGGGAAAGGATCAGAGTTACTCGACTCGCTGATGTCGCAATGTGCTTCGGTCCCGGTACACGAGGCTGGTACTTGTGCGTCGTCAACACACTCCTCCTCCCTATTCTATAGTAGTTAAACGGACTCAGGTCCCTTTAACTACTAACATTTTCAGAGGCTCTGCCTTGTCCTTGCCAAGCTGGTTTGGCCTATCGCCGTCGCCCACCATGTCCGATCCTCACACATCATCCACTGATGTGTCCCATGTATCTTGCTCTTCGCCTGCGCGTGCCTGTCCCTCGCCATTGGCTGCGCACGTTGCCGCGCCAACGACCGCTGTCATCGACGCCACCACGCCTGCTGCGCCACCAACAATGGTGCGCCCGTTCCAACTGCTCTCGTCGGATCTCCAAGCTGCGCGTGTGCAGCCTGCAATGCCGCTTGGCTTGCGGCATCCCCCTTGGCGGTTCTCGGTGCTGGCGTCCACCGGCACCTGCTTCTCGGCCCTTTCGGTGTGCGAGCCCAACCTCGTGACCACGGTGCATGACCATGACGCCAAGACTTTCCAGTGCGCGCTGTGCCTTGACCTGTCGTTTTCGGCGTTTGCTTCCCTCCGCCGCCACCGCACCACTACGCATGCTGGCACTGACTTCGCCGACGCATACCGTCTAAGCTGTGGCTGTGACGAGTCCTTCACGACGCGCTTGCTCGCCCTTTGCCATTCAAACGCTTGCGCTCCAACGGCCGCGCCGACCCCTTCACCCCTCCGGCCCTTTGTCCCCCATGCTGTCCGCGCGGCATTCCCCGCTGTCCCAGCGCTGACTGCAGCCCTGGCGGAAGTGGCGGCCGATGAAGAGTGCACAAACCAGAACAATACTACACTTGCGGTGGCACCCCCGCTGGCTTCGCGTTTTGCAGCCTCGGGGGCTGGTATCCCACCCCAACCTTGTGTGCCTACCCTTGCGGTTGGCCATGCCGTGCCCACGGATTCCCCGGCGCGCCAATTACTCTCATGTCCCACGTGCTCGCGCTGCTTCCCATCCAAACGCTCGCCGGCCCAACGTGCTTGCACTTCGGGCGGCTCCATCGCGGCCAAGCACCCCCGATTTGGCCCTCCTCGAGTACCACCAACACTTCCTTTGGACATTGCCATTGCCCCTGAGATTCCTGTTGCTGCCCCGGCCCCAGTAACCTTTGTGCTTCGCACTGATGGCGGCTGTCGCGTCAACGGCGCCACGGCCCAAGCATCCAACCCTGGCGGCGCTGGATCGGCGCTCTCTGCACCCGACGGCACTGTGATGTGGACTCTCTAGCATTGGCTCCCTTCTGGCGCAACCAACAACGTCGCCGAGTACCAAGCCCTGCTCAATGGCCTCCAAGGTGTCCTCCATTGGCGCCTCCCAACGCTTCGCATCGAGTGCGACAGCCAACTTGTCCTGTCGCAAGTGTCTGGCAATGCTCGCGTGTCCCTTCCGCTCTTGCGCTCGCTGCGCAACCGAGTCCTCAAGGCGTTGGCCCACCTCCGCCACAAGGGCACCTTCACGTCCTTGCACCACATCCCGCGCAACGAGAACACGGTGGCCAACGCGGCCATGGACCTCAAGGAGACCTCTTACGAGTGCCATTGCGTGCACCCAGCAATCGCTTGCGTCCCTTGGTGCCCCGCCTTGATGTGTTCTGCACTTCCACGATCCGTCCCAGCGCTGGTGTCCTTTGCCAATGGTGTACTTGTGTCTCGCTCTGACACCAACGCGCCGTAGCGTGCCGTTGGTCGTGCACTTGCCAGAGCGTGCCTGCTTGGTGCGTCGAGTGGCAGTCAACCGTCGAGCTCGGCCACGGTTTTGACTCCTCCGCCCAGAGTGGCCTTGGGGTGATGTCGCAATGTTGAGCACGTCTCTGGGAACGACACCTCCGCCCAACGAAGTTGTTCTTGAACAACAGTTGCAAGTGGCCTTGCCCCCAGTGATTGTAGCAGCAGCTCCCCCCACCACTACGACCCCTTCTCAACGTGGCGAAGTGCTGCCCGAACCGGTGGAGACCCCGGTGCAAATCTCCTTGGCTGCCGCGGCCCTCCTGGACTCCATCATTGCTGCCATCGAGCCACCCCTTGTGGACCGGCGCACCCCATACCACACACCAACAGGCTTGTTTACCCACATTGCTGCCGCCACCGTTGTGGAAGTGATGGACATGGCCCTTTGCGCTTATCCCACTCGTCACCACCCTCCAACTTGCCATCCCAATCAACGCCTTCGTCAAGCACTTAGCGGTAACCAACCCCCCGCCAGTGGCCTTCGACCCCCAGCGACCAAGTGGTGACAAGTTCCTTCGCCTCTTGCATGCTCTTCCTCCAGCCGATTTCAACTGCCAAGTGTTCGTCGATTCCATCACCATGGACGAAGTCGAAGACGCCCTCAACGCGGCTAACTTGACCTCCGCCCCATGCCTGGAGGACTTCCGTACGGCGTGTACTACCGCTTCCGCTTGGCCCTTTTGCCCTTGCTCCACGCGAACTACAACAAGTGTTGGTCGAACAAGCGTGTCCCCGCGGCGTGGAAGGTCAGCGTGACCGAGCTCTTGGATATCCGCGAAAGGCTTTCACCACGTTGACACCCGCTTCCAACTGGCGGACAAGTTGACGAGCATGTGGCAGCAAGTCATGCATTGGTGAAGTCCCCTTTAGTGACGTGGCAAATCATCAAGGCCATCAAGATGTTTGTGATGTCCCAACTCGAGTTCGCCATCCACCAAGTCAAGGCGACGAAGTCGCAGCTCCAAGGTTTCTCGTTGTTTTTAGCCAAGTCCCTTCGACATCTTTTGCGTCTCGCTACCACTAGCACAAAGGCGTTCATCTACTCCCGCCATCCAGGAGTGGCTTTGGCTTCCTTCCGCTCGACGAGTCACGCCAAGTCTCGACCCTCACCCTTGCATTCCACATGTTAAACTCCCCCGATAACACCATCCCACGCCTATGCCACGCCCAACTCCGTGCCATCATCCTGCTAAAACATCGCGCGCGAAATGAAGATGCACATCAAGCTTGACCATGCGTTGGCGTGGAGCAAGCAAATGGACCAAGGCCGCACCACCATGCTATGCGGCCGCGACGGCAGCGAGTTCCTCTTTTCCGGCGGCAAGTTGTGGGACGCCGACTACCGTCTTGGCACCGCGGCCCGCCTCAACCAAGTCGACACGCGATAGGTTTTGAAGCGCAAGCGGCTCCGATCCAACGGCTCCTGCCGCCACTGTGGCCAAGTCGCCCCCAAGATCCTCGCCCATGTCCTCCAACGCTGCCCGCACAACGAATGCCACGACGCAGCCCTCGGCGCCATCTCGCGCACCATCCAAGTCACTTTGCCCAAGGCCACTCTGCTCGTCAACGCAACCTTCCATGGCTACGATGGCCTACGCTCAAGCCCGACCTCCAACTCATCGATCAAGACAAGAAGATGGCGATCATCTGCTGGTATGTGTTTTTTCACATATATATTTAGAGATTCCTGAGGTTTAGGCGACTTGACACCAACTTCGTGACACGTTTCCGAGGGCCCAGCACTCCTCCCATGTGAAGCCTTACAAACACTTATCTTCTTTCATACTTCTTCAAATATATACTAATTGTCAACAAGGGAATTTAAGCCACACTTTGAATAGAAGTAGAATCGAGATCTTGAAGTCTGATTAGTCAACTTTGTTTATTTTGGCAAATCAAACCAACCGTTTAGAAAGCCATGATTCTGATTGGTAAACAGTAAGTATAGCAATATTCAGACGAACTTCGCTGTCGCTTAAATTCCCTCGTTCACTGTATTTACTTACAGTGGTCGGAGGCATCGAGGGAATATTTATGCATTTCTCAAGGTCCAGATGGCCTTTTTTGGTGTAACTTCTTGTGTGCTCATAACTAAACGCCATATAAAAAACGTTCTTTGGATGTCAGGTGTAGAAATGAATATCTTGTGAGATATGTCACAAAACATGACGGAAATGAGGCAAATATTACTCCCTCTGTTCCAAAATAAGTGCGCGAATCAGGAAGTTGATCTATGCCTCCTCCAATAAAAATACAAAACACTTCAACCTTAAATACTTCAATATGCATTTATACAGGTGTAACGATACACTGGGCCAATCAGAGGATGCCAAATCCGTGTCTCAGGACCAATCAAATGACGACTTTTGGTAATTCTGACACTGCAGGAGGGGGATTTACGCCAGGAACCCTCCTAACGAGCACAAGGACCATCAACAATACCAACACACTTCGTTTCGTGTTTACTCGTCATCTTCTACACAAATTGGCTCAATTCCCACTTCAATCATGACGTCAAGCAAACTTCTGAATATAATGACGGGTCATGTCCCCCCTCCTCAAACTCGCGCACTTATTTGGGAACAGAGGGAGTACATTTACAAATAATAACCTATATCTTTTAATATTATTAATTTTGACGTTTACACAGGAAAGCTTATATGAGTACTCTCAAATATAATATTTTGAAATAACCCTAATCCTGATATTCTGGATGCCTTCGATCACTGTTAACTGTGCCCAAGGTTGATTGCGACTGACATGAAAAACCCATCCTTCTCATCTCGATTGGCCATGCAAATTACAGTAGTGGAGGTGAAAGTGCATAATCTGAGCACTCTCGTCGAATTAGCAGGTGAATTATATAACTCCGTGACGGCCATGTCAAAATTCAATACAAAATCCAAGTTGAAAACATATCTTGGCAATTGAGACGGCAATGCCGTGAAATGACTGTAGTTGGCACCGCGTCACGGAGTAAACTGGTCTAATGCGCGGTGTAGTTAGTGCTATTGGCGTCGGTAATGGCCACAGAACTCATGTCGTTATACCCGTATCGTGTTCCGCAGCAAAAGTAAACCCAGTAGCAAGCTTGAATCACCGTTCGCACGCTCAACGTCGAAATTTCTGGCCCCGCCTCCAAATCGTCAGCATCCAGCGAGTTTGCTGTGCGCCGTGTTCAGAACGATGGACATGAGCCTATCATAGTCTGAACCTGGCCCACAGCAATTGCTGGGCGATGGTTGGGCTGCTACAAAGCCTTCCCAAAACACTTCCAACATGAAGTCGCTCACATCCGGGACAAACTTGTGCCCCGCGATGAATTTGTCCTTCAATACAATGCCTTGCTCGGATTTCTTCTGTGACTTCAAAACTCGCATCCGCATATATCTTCACGCGTGACGTATGAGCTTCGCGTTCTTCATGTGTCATGTTCTAACATCACGGAGAATTCGCCCACTGACTTGACGCGGTACGGACCGACCCAGGTGACGAGTAGCTTGGGATGGTAGCGCTCATCCACCCTTGACCATAACACGTAGTCACCTTCGGTCACGTTGCAGGCTTCGAAGTCTTCTGTGGTTTTCGCCGCCTTGGTTGTCCGTAGCTCGTTGCGATTCAGCACTTCTTTGTGCATCGCATGCAATCTTGTTTGTAGTTCGTCGAGGTTCTTTTGGATGTCCTTGTGTTGCCACTTGACTTCACAGAGATCCTTGTTCACGCCCACCCCAACGACGTCCAAAGGGGTCGCTGGGTTGAGGGCCGCGAAGAGCTCCATGGGAGACTTGTTGCCTAATGACACTGCCGGGATCTGGTTGAGATTGGACTGCACCACCGGTAGAAGGTAGTCCCATTCCTTCTCGTCCAACTGGTAGTCCCGTAGCATCACGCGTATGACTTGGAGAATGTCGCGATTCATACGTTCCACTGTGCCGTTCCGCCATTGACAATAGGCCAGTGTGAGGTCGTGGTACACCTTAAACCTGTGTGCCAACGCCTTCATCGCCACGTTCTTGAAGTGGGTGCCTTGGTCACTGACCCAGACTCGTGGCATACCAAATCGCTTCGTCCAGTCTACCAGTGCATCCACGCTGGGGCCATCACAGACCACCAGCTCGCAGTAGTATGTAAGGTCGTCCTTCAACACCAGACGTACTTGGCGCCACTGTACGCCTCGCCCATGTATAGGTAGTCGAAATGAATTCCTTCGTTGCGTTCCTTTGCGTGCCATCTGGGTGCATACGGTCTGTGGACCACCCTTCCCCCTTTCATATGAGGGCACAGAAAGCATCCGCGGAGGAATTCCGCCGCTCGGTCGGCGAGGTGGTCGAGGTAGAATAGGCATAGGCGCTTGATTGAGGCCACCAGTGCCGCGTGGCCACAGTGTCCCATGCTGCCACAATGGGCGACTACCATGATCCGTTGGATCAGGTCGTCCGCCGCACTTGGTATCCATAGGCAGTCAGTCATCCACGTTCCATAACTCGCCATCATTCGTCGTCCTGAGCGGTTGTTCACTCGCATGTTCTCTTGCGCCTGGCGGATGTCGTCTACACTGGGCCACACAAAGTCGTCTTCCAAAGGGCGCAGCTTTTGTTATGGTCGAGTCATTGTCTTCGACATTGGCGGGGGCTTCCTTCTCTTGAGATGAGGCGACTTTCCGACTCGTCAAGAAGCGCTGCCCGTGCACGCGTCTTCGTAGACTGCGTACTTGCCTCGCGTCGCTTTGGCTTCACGATGTTTCAGGAGCGCATTGAGTTTGCCGGGCGCCGTTTCTTCGTCCACTTGTGACCGCGCCGGACGAGTACACGTTTCGCCACCAGACTTGGAGTCGGTTGGCCCCATCGACTCATCATGTCCGCCCATAGGTTATGGACACCGTCGATGTGGATAATGTCATAGCGGTAGCCGCCAATAACAGCAGCCCACCATATGAGTTCCCCGTAGGTGTGTGCTTTCCACTCTTCGCCGGGGGCAAACACATGGATCAGGTTCTTGTGGTCGCAGTACATGCGAAATCCAGTAGGTCGCATCAGCAGGTAGTTGAGCTTCTCGCACGCTCGTGCAATCGGGTATGCTTCTTTTTCGCTTACTGACCACGACTTCTGTGCGCCCGCAAACATTCCCGACTGGCATAGGAGTAGCTCATGGTGTTGTTCTTGGATCGCTGTCGCTTCGTTAAATTCCACCACTTGCGTAACCACAATTGACCATCCATAGTCACTGGAGTCCGTAAACAGGCACATCGTTGCATCATCACGAGGGTGATATAGTTCAACCGACGCCCGTAACTTGGACTTAACTGCATCGAAAGCTTTCTTTTCGCCGTCGGTTCCAAGTGAACACCAGACGCGATGCGTTTCTTCTTGCCCTTACCCTCGAGGGCCTTTGTCAAGCACTGTTGGAATGGGTCCACTGTCTGTGTATACTCGGTCATGGAGTCCCGCAACCAGTTGACTACACACACAAATTGTTGCAAGTCGCCCGCGTTCGTAGGGTAGGGGATGGCACACAAGTGCTGGATCCGTTCCGGGTCCTGCTTCACGCCTTTGCCACTGATAATGCGCCCGCACCACTTGACCTCGTGTGTGTACAGCTTGGTTTTGGACGGGCTCAGCTTGAACCCAAAGTGCGCCACTCGATCGAAGAAATTCTCGAGGGCCACCACATACGCCTCGACGTTCTCGGTGTATGCAAAGATGTCATCAATCCAGATCAGCATGTTCTTAAACAGCATGCCTTGATAACACTCTTCGTTCGTGGACTGCACATAGAGCGCGCTGTCCACATGACCCTGCATCACCCTGTCGGGGGTATACACGCAGCCATTGAGCATGAACGACAGCATGTCCCAACTGTCCTCGTGCAGCGGGAACTGCCAGAAGCATTTGGGCAGGTCAAACCCCCATAGCTTTCATCTCCCGCAGGTTCTGGAGGATGGTTGCTTGGAACGGCATGGTACCGGCCTTGGTCTTGGTCATCAAATTTGACCACCCGGTAGTCGTTCGTCAACCGGTAATTCTTTAACACGTCGTCGTCTGTCCCTGTCCTGCTGACTTCAGTGTCTTGCGGCCGTCGGGCTTAAGGACGGGGTTCACCGGACTGCATCATGCGCTTTGCTGGTTTCGCTTGATGACACCTGCGTCGCAAAGTTCTTTTGCAAACGGATTGAGGAACCTCTCTTCAAGGAGGTTGTGCTTCCGACCTTTACATCGGTACGGAACACATCCATCCTTAGGGGTCACCTTCAATGGTTTCACCCTTGCTGGGGGGTCAGACCCATCGAACTTGAGTCACCATATGTCATGTTTTGTAAGGACACGCCACAAACCTTTAACATTCTCGATTGGAAATTGCTTATCGATGGCCTCGTTGATCAGGTCTTGGAGGGCCGCTTCCACTTCGTCCTTGGCTTCGGGCAGCTTGGCCTGTTTGCCTTGATACGATGGGACTGCTCCTTTAGAGCGTCACCATCTTCCTCCAGGTCATCTCCATCATCCTCTAGCTGTAGAGTCGCCACCTGTTCCAACAGCCGATCGATGTCGATGCCAATCGCCTTGAGGGTGTCGTCGGAAGCTAGGAATTCATCGCCTTCCGCCACCACATAGCATCGCCGCTTGCCAGGGATCTTTACGGGGCCCGCTGCCGTTTGCAGCTGTATGTCCAAGCCCACGTAAGCGTTCGCTTGGAAGGGCAAGTTGTTGCATTCCATCCCGATCATCGGCTCCTTGAGCGTCACCATCATAAGGTCAGGCTGTAACGTCATCATCTCTTCCAGAATCTGCTGGGGTAGAATGTTCTGGTCGGCGCCAGTATCGGGACAGTAGGGCACTTCGAATACTCCGTTGAGTCGAATCCATCGCTGTTCGCGACCATCTTCGGCTATCATGGCTTTGACCGCTCGCTTCGCCTTCAATTCCGCCTTGCGTTGCTTGTACTTGAACGCTTCACCGCATTCTTGCCCTTCCGAAGGTGATCAGCTCACGCTGAGTCTTCCTTCTTGTTTGGGCATTCGCGCGCACGGTGTCCCGGTTATTGGCAGACAAAGCTAGCGCGCCACGGTCGTCTTGGCCGGGGCCATACTTGGCTCGCTTGGCAGGTTGTTTACTATCTTCTAACGGGCACCGCGTTGCCGCCCGGGCCCCATACTTGTTCGTCTACGGCCTTCCAGTCGCTCCCTCAGCACGAGGAGGTCCGTCACGTCCACGTTCCACTTGGGTATAACCGCCTTTCGGGCGTGGGGCGTTGCCATACTGATAGTACGCTTCACGTTGGTACTGTTCGTTCTTGAGTTGGACTCTGGTCTTGCCAGTTCGCTGTCCCTTCTCATCCCAGTCGCGCCCTCGCTTTCGTTCGCCACCCCGTGATTTCATTACTAGCTCCGCCTGGTACGTTCTTTCCAATTGCTCCGCCAGGATCTTGGAGATTTCCACCAGAGTACTGACTTGGACTGTCTTCATCTGTTCCTCGACTCGATCGCGCACGTCGAATGGTGTGATGCATGATGCCACCGCCTTGATGAAGGTCTTGAGCATGTTCGGGGCCTTGAGCTGTGACTTCCATCCCCTCGTTTCGATGATGTTGTTCACTCTCTCCATAAAGGAGACCACGCGGCTTGCCACGTCGCCAAAGGGGTCCACACGCAATTTCTTGCATTGTTCCTCCATTTCGGCCTTTGTGACGGTCCACTTGTTCGCGGGTTCTCCAACGATCTTGCATATGCGCTCGTGGAACTCGCTTTCATCCAGACCATCGATGCTGAAGTCCCACAGGTACAGGCAAGCAGCTTCAACCATACTGCGATCAGCTGATTCAAGCCATGGGACAGCTGTAGCGCGCCAATCATGTCGCATTCACTGGGCGTTAGCCTTCAGCTTCTCTTCATACCGGTCACGTTTGCGTTTCTAGGCCACCAGAGAGTCACGGTCAACAGTCGTGATGGGGGGGTACTCGATGTCCTTGTGCACCAGTGAAGGTCCACCCTGATGTGGACCACTCACTGGAGTCCATCCTGAGTTCCCAGGTTGCGTTGTCCATTGCTGCGCCGTTGGCTGCCACACAGGTGAGTCAAAAGCAGCTGTAAGTTGACGCGCATGTTCCGTCTTGGCTTGGGCCACGTAATCGACTTTCTTGTACTTTGGTTTCGCTTCGCGATTCCGTCGACATCGCTCCGCATTGGCCTTCCGACGTTCGTCTTCGCTTTCGTCGTCGTAGGAACTATCGGGCGTGCCGTTGGGTCGATACGGTTTCGCCGCCTTGGCCCGTTTTCGCTCTTCTCTCGACGCTTGCTGCCGCTTTTGATGTCAAACCAGATCGGGTTTCTCATCATCGTAGTTGTCCAACTCAATATAGTCGCCTTCTAATGACTTGGGCATCGAATGTGGCGCTGATCAGTCGCTTGCCTTGTTGGGTGATTGGTGTTCTTCCTTGGCTTCATCTTCGACCGGCTGCATGGTCGAGGTCCACTGGTTGGGACCATCGCCAGCTCCGCTGTCGGTGCTTCTTCTTCGGTTTCTGCCCCTTCCTGTTCGGCCACCGCGGTCGGCTTCAAACGTTCTGAGCGTCTGCTTTGGGCGCCGTTCGCTTGTCTTTCGGGGACATGCTTCGGCTTCGCGTCATTGCTCTTAGTCCCGCAGTTGTAGCTTTGTGTTGTTTCCTGCACTGCACCAACACAAAAAGCCAAATGGGGGAGCGCCTCCTCCCGTGAACCACGCACTTGATTGTTATGTCCGTTGCAGAGCAAAACTATGAGTGAGCTTCTGTAGAAGTGGTAGGTGGTCCCAGGTGGCCACTGATTGGCTAACCATGGTGACATTCCCAACCGAAACTTCAACTAGCTCCTAATACTACTACTAGTACTACTAGAGTGTATCTAACGCGCGTCGGTTCACAGGATTGGCGCCAAGGGACCCCATCGACGGTCCCTGTGTGTCATGGCGGGGCATGGCTGACAGCCACCGACCACAACAATGACTTGTGTTGGCTTTGCAAAGGGCGATAACGCACACGGACCACGACAATAGTATCGCACGAGTGAAGCGGGAATAGATTCAACATCACTCGATCGTCATGAATGCTCAAGTGATCTTGAATTCGTTGTCCCTTAACGGCTGATGTCGAACCCTTGGCACTGGGCCTATAGGCAGGTCGCAGCCGACTACCATTACGGTTTTCCCGAACAAAGCAGTCGGAGTCGTGTGTCGTTGAGGCCAGATGGTTCGACACAGTGACTGTACGAGTATCACTTGACTTGACTCAAGGAGTTTGTGATTTTGAAACCACCCCATTGTCTTCACATTCACACACCTTAAGTGTGTGAATGCCATTGTCTTCACACACCTTAAGTGTGTGAAGACAATGGCACGAGTTGAAAATATCACTGATGATCATCTGCAAAATATTCTCGCGTCATATGATATCCCACTAACTTGTACTACTTGTACTACGCTTCAGATGCAAAAGTCTACATCGTATACTGAAAGCAAGTTAGAAAGTGCTGCCGAATATTCAGTCGCAATCATCCTTGGACAGAGGTATTAATAGTAAGTACTACCGGTAGGTAGTAGTACATACCACCACCCTCGTACTCTACTACTTCGAAGATATTACACAGAATTTACTGATGAATTTTGAGTACTTACCATCAGAAAATTGCAAAAAATTTCACAGGACTTTTGATGGGAAACAATCGAACAACACGAACGTAATATAACGTAAAAGTCCAGTTTAAGGTGCTCGATCCAATTGAAGGTGCACGCGAATTAGCCAATCAATTTCTACAGAGGCAGTTTTTAACCTAACCGCCCAAAAATATGCAAATGGATATACAAAGACTAAGCTTATGATGGCCTTAAATTGGACCGCTTGTTTTAAGCTGTTTGTGGGCAAAGGGGTGTGAATGATAATTAATTATAACAGGAATCATATCGCATTCATAACTCCCGAATAGGTCTGGATTTTGGCTTCATGTAACATATTGTAGAATTATAATCGGACACCTGTGAGTCGAGTTACATTCCTTCCACGGCAGCGTCTCGGAAAAAGTGTTCATAAATTGGGCTTTTAAGTTGTAAAAAAATGTTTGTAACAGTCTATCCGTACCTAAAAGAACCCAAATTAGTCAACAAGCATCCAAGTTGACAGCAATTAAAAAGATTATTATTCTATCCAGATATGTGTATCCTCCCGGCCTGAGGGTCAAGATCAAACGTAGCAACACTTCAGATTTGGTATCACTGGTCAAGGATCGGCAAAACCGTCTGGACAGAAGCTACGCTTGATCTTAGCCAAAAGGCCGAGAAGGAATTCACAAATTGATTTTCGCGATTTCCCGCAGCCTCCTGTTCTAAACAAAAAAAAATTGTACACAGCAAAGCAGAATGCTGCAACACGGTGTTCTGACTGAGGTAACCATGGCAAGCAAGGCCACAAATACTACTGTATTTACAGTTAATACGTACCGGTACTAGTAACAATTTACCGGTAGTACAGAGAATTGATGCTACACCATGCCTCATTGAACGGAGTTGACCGTCGACATTCACTTCGCCCAGCATTTCCAACTAACGCTAGCTACCATGGGATATAATATGTCTCCACCGGCTATACTTCTCGGACGCCATTACGCACTGGAGCCAAATAGATGTACAGTACATAGGCATAGTTTTAGCTGGATATTCTGAAGCTTCGTAGGATAATGGCAACTTCCTCGATCGTCGGTTGATCAATGGGGTGCCTCGCTATGCGTCGACGACCGATGTCCGCTAGCCAAGTGGGCACGATCCGACGACAGCGAAACGGCATTAGATGTGACCAGTGCGGCGACGTCTCTGCTCGATAGCGCTTTACCAGTCCATTCGTTGCGCAGGGTGACGTACGGCTACTCGTGCATGACAACCTCAGATATTAACACACTTAAAAATCCAAGGAAAAATTGTACAACATAATGTAAGTACCAAACTCAAATTCACAGTTCAATTCCCAACAAGGAGGAGGCAATAGTGATGTAGCCCACCTAAAGAGACGACGCCGGGGAAGGAGCAGAACTCTGCACAAGCACTTCGGGGGCCGTCCATCGAACGGACGACGCAGGCAAGGGACGAAGTAGCGACCGAAAGCCAGTGATCTTGACGCCGCCATTAGCATTCGAGTCCAAGAGAACATGCCGCGAATTCAGGTTTCCGTGGGTGTGGTTCATCGAGTGTATGTACACCAGAGCGCCGATGATGCTTTGCAGACAGTGAAGCTTGTTTTCCCATTCCACGTCGTATTTGGTCCTCGAGGCCAAATGCGTTTGGAGATCTCAACCACCCATGTGCTCCATAACATAGGACGCGCTGTGTCCACTCGAGTTTGTCCCCAGGATTTGTACGCTATACGGCGAGCAAAAGCTATGGTTAGCAATG
Organism: Aphanomyces astaci; assembly: GCF_000520075.1. Lineage (NCBI taxonomy): Eukaryota > Oomycota > Saprolegniomycetes > Saprolegniales > Verrucalvaceae > Aphanomyces > Aphanomyces astaci. Next base: position 423,574 of record NW_009798300.1, on the reverse strand, counting down.
AAATGCGATGAACGGTGATGTAGTATGATTGCAAACACTGTGTATATTTTGCATATGGATATATATTATATATATACCTGGCGAGCAGGTGAAGGTCGGCCACAAAGGACTGACAGATGCGAACGCTGGAGCCAGGTCGAAGGGTTTTAATAGCCACCAACAAGTGTCGACGCGTGCACAGCCCAAGGGCTACGGTAGTGTGGGCACCAGATCCAATCACTTGCATCGGCTGCACCTGAGTCACATCGAAGGCTTGGTAGTGGTGTTGATGCAAACCACCAAACACATTATTGTCGTCGTCTTCGATGGTGGACGAATGCGACGATGATGACGACGGCAATGGATGAGTATACTCGGTAGCCTTAGCTCGGCGTTGCTTGGAAAACAGCCAACGAGGGAAGTGCTGTCGGAAGGGCCTTGGAACTGGCTTAACACTGAGGTACACGCCAAACATGGTGGCCACAAACAATCAAACACATGCCACGGCGGTCAAGAGCGTCATACTGGCACTGCGTTGGCCCTGCCGAGAGTCGAGGGTGCCACACAAAAGGAAATGCAGCACGGGCGGCTTGGATCCAGAAATCCTCGCAGGCTGTTGCGTCTCAACTTGACGGACCTTGCGAAGTCCGATCCAAAGGCAAATCACGAAGTGAATTCCCCCCAGTGGCAAAAGTCACTGGAGTTTTACCCTAACCTATTTAGACAGCTGCTGGACAGCCAATAATCTAACTTGCGAATAGGATCGCACACAGGATATCCAACCTAATCAAACACTTGGATACCTTCTTGGGAGGGGTTCAGGGGTTCTGCGAATGACAAATTCGCAACAATCCCCCCCAACGATTGCGTCACGCCCAACGCAGCTGCCATCGCCTTGACTTGGGCATCGGCCTTGTTTGAGCGCACGTAGCGCTTGAACTCAGTTGGAATGTCTTCCAACAAATTGGCCGCCGGCTCCCACGAATCTTCAATTGCTTGTAGGCCGCGCCAGCGCACACACACTTCAAAAGCGGCCATTCGATCATTGTAGCGGCAGTCGAGGAACTGATCGACCACACGGCCGTCGGCGTTGTGCGCAATGTGGCGCAGCAGTTCTTCCGTCACATCCAAGGCGTCGTCGGCATAAAGCTTGAGACGATTGCTGTGGGCTTCACGGACCACCCCCGTCTCCAAATTTTGAATTTCAAAAATCCAGTCCGATGTTGTCTTGACCACTTGAGCTGGTCCACGCCATGTAACACTCAGCTTTGAGTGCGAAATCGACCACACGTCCATATAAAGCACAAAATCGCCCACGTCGAACTCGGCCATTTCCGCACCATTTTTTCTTCGATCTTCTTTCACGGTTTTTCTGACGCCTTCTTGTCGCAGCGTCCAACACCGTCGCATGCATCTTGTCCAAGGCGGTTGCCATCGCCGCCATGTCATCATTTCGCCACGACAGCAAGTCGTGTAACGTTGTAACTTTTGTCGCCGCCGGAATTGGAATACGATCCAAGGGCGACATCGCTCGGATACCCGTCATGGCAGTAATCGGTGCCACACCACCGAGTGTGTCGGACGGACTTTGGTTGAGGACCAACATCACCACTGGGACAATCAGCCGCCACTGATCTGGCTGCATCAACCACTCGGACAGGAGTGCACGGAACGCCTTCAGGCGTGGGTCGTTTTCATCTCACTTTCGAACTGTTCCGTTCGCCCACGGACATCTGGCCGTGGTAAAATGATGATGTGCCCCCAGCACGTGCTTGAGCTCGGCAATCACCTCGTTCTTGAAGTGGGATCCCTGGTCACTCACCCAGTGATAACACACGCCAAAAACGCTGAACCACTGCAGCAAAGAACGCGCCACCACTTCCGCGTTCGCCACGTCGGATTCCCACAACCACTTGAACTGGCTAAAATCATCCTTGGCCACAAGGATGTAGCCACCATCCATGCAGAGAAAATCCCAATGAAGGATTTCATTGGGCTTTGTGGCATGCGCCGTTGCACCAAACGGCCGCAAAACATGACCACCCGTACTGGCACAATGCAAACAACGGCCCACAAAGTACGACACGTCCGAGGCAATGTCGGACCACCAAAATCGATCCACTAGGATCTGCTTCGTCGCGTTGATCCCACGGTGTCCCCCCACACCAAAATGCGCGACCACACATAACCGCATCTGCAGGTCACTGGCAGACGTCGGAATCCACACCGCTCCAGTGGCGGTCTTGAGCACCGGCACGTCGTTGTCGCCCACTTCCATCTGGTGTCGGCGACAGGAAATTCTCCGTTTCCAACGGCTTGGACTTGAGCATCCACGATCTCGGCCATGGTTGGCCAAATAAATTCGCCATTTCGCAACGGCGAAATCTGCAACGGCACGTGCACGATGGGGCATATAAGATTGGAATTTGTTCCCCATCGGGACAACAAATCCGCCCACACGTTGACATCACCAGAGATGTCATAAATGGTGTAATCGTA
>NW_009798300.1:385975-406273 GCF_000520075.1 Aphanomyces astaci | reverse complement strand
TGCGTTATGAGCCAGGTACTTAGGAGCTGGGTGCGGGCAAGGTGGTGGCAAGCCGTTAACCCACCTGTCACATCGCCACAGGCTCGGGCAATCGGGTACGTTTCTTTTTCAAGCCTTGATGCGTTCGGGGCCCTGCTTGACATTATCGCCGCCGAGGATTCGTCCGCACCATTTGACTTCCTTCGTGAATATGGAATCTCGCAGAGCGCCTTGATGCGTTCGGGGCCCTGCTTGACTTTATCGCCGCCGAGGATTCGTCCGCACCATTTGACTTCCTTCGTGAATAGCTTGGTCTTGCTCGGGCTAAGCTGATACCAAACTTGTGAACTAAGTTCACGACTTCCTCCAGGGCTCGCAGGCACTCTTCAGCATCGTCAGCATAGGCAGGAAGTCGTCGACTCACGAAAGTAGCTTCTCGTTAAGCATATGTTGGAAGCATTCTTCATTGGTGGACTGGACGTAAAGCGCTGAGTCTGGTCTTGCATGACTCGTTCCGGGGTGAAAACTGTGTTGTTCAACATGAACGAAAGCATGCCTTGGCTGTAACAGAAACACTTCAGCAGATCTTCGTTCATCCACTCGTTCATTGTATTGATCAATTTCGACCCTCTGCTTTCATGCCTGGGTTGACGGCGCTGCACCACGCGCTCTGTTGGTTCGTGTAGTTGGATGGGAGGAATTGTAGCATCGCGTTTTGCCTGGGATCTTCATCTGCCCCGCCTTGGTTCTAATCTAGAGGTCGATGTCGACATATGCATACTCTTGTCTGTGATGCGCGATCGCATAGCTTTATGCTGTTGCGCCTCTTGGACAAACCCGCGTCTGCCGCAGCGTCGGAACGAGAGTCACCGGCAGTGATATCACTGCCGCAGCGATATCGGCCAGATATCGCTGTATCAGTGAATGCTAGTGACTCTCTTTCAGCGACATCGTCCGCGTGCCCGACGACGAAGAGGCGTGGTTCACGATACCGAAGCCGACATTGGGAAACTGCACGAATGGGCTTGGTTTTTCCATACAAATCGTAGTATATTTGTTGGGACAATTTGGTGGGATATCCCAATAGTGTGCAATTTTCGGGACAAAGTGGATGTCCCAACCCCAAACCCCAAATTTGGTTTTCGGGACATCCGGTGGGGAAGATTTTGTTCCATCTGATGTCCCATTATCGAGTTGGGACATATTTGGGGATGCGGTGGAGATGCTCTTAGTCTCTCTACACACACGCGTACACAAGTACCACCGGGTAAGCTCTACTACAACTACTAGTAGAACGTACATAGAGTAAGTACCCCACCGGTATAAACGATATTTTACAGTTCTATCCCGAGAATTTACAATTTTGACAACTCACAGGGCGACTGTAACTGGTGCCCGATCAATCCAACCTTACGAACCTGATGCCGTGCGCGCAGCAAACCCGGAGTAAATCACATTATCGCAAGTTCATGACCTAACAACTAAGCCAATCCAAGGGTGATCTCACATACTATATATACATTACGTACTACGTAGTACTAGTTTTTGTACTATATATACATTACGTACTACGTATTAATAGTACTAGTTTTTGTGTGCGCTTCACATGAAAGCAACCCACTTCAACCAAGACATCGTTTTCTTAGTTCTCCCTTACAAAAATGCACAACGCTACATATATTCGTATCGATCAACCCTATTCCCACAACAAGCACTTGTTGGGCGGGTTCAAGTTCGAGTCGGTGGGGCACTGGAACACACGGGCAAACTCAGCGTCGTTTTGCAACGCCCCTGTCACGCGAAACCGTTTGGGCGGGTACTTCGTCTTGAAAAGCGCGAGGAAGTACTTATCGGTGTTCTTGGAGCACCAGGCTTGGGCGAACGACAAGTAGAACAACTTGTTGCCTGTTTCTTCCGTGTACTGCGACGGAAACTTCTTCAAGTACTCGTGGTACGCGCGGAAACTGGTCTTGAGCCCTCCGTTGTCCGCAATATTTTCGCCCAAAGTGATCTTACTGATGACGTTGCCCAAGTCTGCGCCAGTGACTTCGCTCTTGACGACAAAGTTGCCGTACTGATCGCTAAGGCACTGGGCTTTCGTGTTGAACGCAGAGCTAGTGGCGTTAGACCACCACGGATTCCAGTTGCCGTCGACATCGAAATTGCGGCCTTTGTTGTCGAACCCGTGGGTAATTTCGTGTCCGATGACCGTCCCGATGGCACCAAAGTTCTGGGCGGCGTCAAACTCGCCGTCAAAGAATGGTTTTTGCAAAATGCCGGCCGGGAACACTATTTGGTTCTTGTTGTGGTTGTAGTACGCGTTCACCTCATAGGAGAGCAGCTCGAACTCGCGCCTGTCGACAGGTTGGCCGTTCAGCTTCAAGTTGGTGTCGATTTTCACTTGAGACGCCTTCCAACGGTTTTTCAAGTACGCCTTCGAGTCAAACGTCAACGTGGGGAACAGCTGCGGCTTCTCCGGGCCACCCAAAAAGTGTACAAAATTGGACAGCTTCGTTTGCGCCTTGGCGCGGGTCGAGTTGTCCAACCAGTCGGAGGTGGCAATACCAGTGGAGAAGGACGACCTCAAGGCCTTGACCAATTCGTCAGCCTTCTTGGCCGCATCAGCCGGGAACACCTCGTCTAAGAAATACTGACCCAAGAGTTCCCCCACGGTGTGCTCCGTGTCATACCTGCAGAACTTTTCACGAGGAGGTTCCGCCTTTTCGTCGTAGATCTTCCTGCCGATGAAATTCCAGTTGGCCGTGCGGAATTCAGGGGTCAAGTGGTTCGACGAGGCGTGGATGAGCTTGTACTCGATGATGGTACGGAGGTTGTCCAGCGTCGTGTTTTTCAACAACACTTCGGCCTTGTCAAAGTAGGTCAAGTCGAAAAACCCCACCCAGTCGTTCGACCCATTCCACTGGTCGTAGATGTCGAAGCCGTGGGCCTTCAGCCACGAGCCGATGAGCAGCGGGTACTTCTGGTTCAGTTGGCTAAACGTAAGCACAGTATACGGAGGCACAGCGGCCTCGACCTCCTTGATCTCCCTGAGGGCGACACCGGCCAGAGTTTGTTCGAAACGGATGATCACCGGTACGGCAGCCGCTGCTTTCTCAGCAGTGTAGCCAGCTAGCTGCAACACCGTCGAAATGTACACCTTGTAGTCGGCTTCGACGCTCTCCCACTTTGAAGAGTTCGTGTAGTATGAGCCACTCAGAGTCAGGTGAGCAGGGACACCGAAGAGGGCTTTCTTGGTCGAGTCCTTGTCGTCAATTCTGGAGAAGATGTTCACGAACGCAGGGATGCCGTTCTTGGCCAATTCACCAGCCACGATGAGGAGGTCCAACGAATTGTTGGCCGACCGAATGGCTTTGAACGAGTCCTCCAGCGGAGACAGGCCGAGCGACGATAGCGTAGCCGTATCCAAACAGGAGTTGTAAAACTCACCAAGCTTGGGTTTGTTGCCAGATAAAATCTTCTTTAGTACGGCTTCGTTTTGGACCTCGATCTTGTCGAACGATGAATCGATGCTGTACTCGTCTGGGGGTATCACAGCATCCTTGTACCACGCGCCACACGCATATTGATAAAAGTCGTCGCAGGGGTTGATGGAGTAGTCGATGAGCTTGGTCACAGACTCCGGGAGTTCCGTGACGGAGCCAGCCGTAGCGGCAGCGGTCAACACGCTGAGGGAGATGAGGACTTTGGCCATCGCAGAGCAAAAACGAAAATAAAGTTGGCCAAAAATGTTAACCATTGAAGTGAAGACCAGGTGTGCATGTCGTTCAACGCAATCAACCAGATTCCTATAACAAATATCATTGACCAAGGCATCCATCCATCCATCCACACGAGGTATGAAGCGTTGAGCGAAGTAAAATCCGAAGATTACACACCGCCCCTGGTCGAGCAGGCGCGTTACAATTGGCGAAGCGGTTCCATAACATGTGGTTCTAGTGTCGTCCCTCGCGGAGGAATGTCTTAAAAATGATAATCCAAACTCAATTAACCATCCATCCACTAATCCATCTCGAAGAGACAGGCATGTGGAAAAGTGTAGCGTAGCCTTACTCGCACCTGATCCTCAGTCCCACTGTACGGATTAGAATTAATGTATTGTATCTATTTACTTCACATAATACAAAACAGTCATTTTAATAATGACGATTTAGGCGAGTGTCAGTAACAAGCGTGGAACCCGGAGGTTGAGGGTTCGAGTCCCACGTTTAGGGCGGGTCTGGATGCCACAAAAACTGGCCTAAGATGGCCGTTTTCCCAAGAAAAGTTGGCAAAATCGAAATATTCCATTTCGAGATTTTGTACGTCTGGATGCCAACCAAAGTTCATAACTTCTTTATACCACAATTTTCTTGAGAATCGAATGCTTTATGGAGGTTTGTCTTCACGTTGAAGAGTCTTGCACTACAATCGGAAATCGAATATAGTTTTTCCAAAATTCAGCTGGTACTGTATCCAGATAACTAAAGTGTACTCGTAGACCCATGCACTAGTTGTGATTGGCCTTCGTCAGGAATTTCTTCCAGTCGTATGGTGCCTGCCATACACCTATTGCCAATTCCAACTGTCACGTTTTGTACCTACCTACTAAAACAGTAGTACACGTAACAATAGTAGGTGTCAAGAGGTCTCAAGAAGAGGATCGGACACTTACGGATCCGGAATTGAGAGGGTAGATTAATTGAGTTTGGATTATCATTTGTTTAAGACATTCCTCCGCGAGGGCCGATTCTAGAAGCACTTGTTGTGGAACTGCTTCGCCAATTGTAACGCGCCTGCTCGACCAGGGGCGGTGTGTAATCTTTGGTTTTTGCTTCGCCCAACACTGGTAGGACAGCATATTTTGGCCAAAAAGCCTGTCGAAAAAGTCAAGTACTGTAGTGAGAGTGGTTAGTGTGCCTTTTCATAAGCACACTGATCGGTACACTACTGTACCTCTTGGACAATATCCGGACAATTGTCGCACAACGCCAGGTTTGAGGAATCCTCAAAATACCCTAAATAATACGATGAATGGCTGGAGTCCTGCAGCGAGCGCGTGGATAAGAGATAGCGCCATAAGAGCATCTCCACTCGTCTGACTTATAGCTTAGTTTTATACGGATATCCCTTAGATAGGACCAACTTTGGACTTATCCTCCCACCCGTTGGATTTATTGCTGTAGGCCTCATAACAGGTGCGAAATCCCAGTTTTAACAAAAATAAGCTAAAATTGGGATTTTGCCGAAAAAAATCACTATTTCTGGGATTTTTGTCCAAATAGTCAGAAATGTTGTTTTATTGTCTTATTATCGGCGTCAAAAATCATCCTCCTCGGCCAGCTCGTCTTCGGCGCGGAACATCAGGCCGCCAATGCTATTGTCAACAATCGTAAGCGGATGAGGGAAATGGTCATATTAGAACGAACTCCATCATCAAGCTGATGCCTATAATCGAATGCTACACGATCGGATCAGTTCATACTTCACCTGGTTGACATAAACCTTCGTCGTCGCATCTTCGCTGGCGATTTGGTCGTCAATCTTGCTCCATGGAAGCGCACTTCTTCGAAACAAGAAACCGTTTCATTATTTTTATCATGGCATGAGTAGAATCTTTAAAAACAAGACATCAAAACGATATTACAGTATGTGACGTTATATGTGGAAGCAAATACTCCGGAATATGATTAACAAAGTTGGATAACTTGGATGTTATATTTGAGACCTCCACTTTCAAAACCACATAACATGAGTCAATGTAAATCGATCAACCCGAGACTCAATCTGCGTGTTCACAATCATTATCTCTACATAATGACGTATCATAGAGGTCGCTACGAGCTATATTCATCGAGATATTTACTTACAAAGTAGGTTATATTTATGTTTTTTGCTACTTTGAGGACACATCACTCATGCTACAATGTTGCAATCACCATATTTCTAGCTTTGAACGATAGCCAGCAACTAAGTTTGCAATATCTACATTCATTACACCGCTCGTAGACAAGCTGCTGAGGCCGACAAAAGCTGGAACTAGCACTCTGGTCCCAATTTTGGGGAAGTTCCTTAAAATTGGGATTCTGGACAGCCTTAAATTTGGGATATCGCAGCCTATTTTTAGCTTTTCCCAGGTTTTAGGAGGCCTGTTTGAACTTAAACAGACCACAATAAATTGGTCTGTATAAGTCCAAACATAAGTTCAGCCCCGAAAAAATCTATAATAGGGCTTTTTCGTCGGGAATTTTGTTGTAGACTTAAGCTATCCGGAGAAGTGATATATTTTGAAATACAATACAAAGGCAACGCTCCACATTGTAAAACAAGGTCACGAATAAAATATTTAAACAAATTCCACTTCAATTTACTGTGATCACCAAAAATCACAATACAAGATGGCACAAGGGAGACGCATGGGGCACGGAAGAAGATGTTCAGCTTGCCAAGTCGTGGCTCGCCATCTCAGGAGATCGTGCAATTGGGGCAGCACAGAAGTCCTCGGACCTTAACAAGCGTGTGTACGCGCATTGGCTGGCGCACAAGTCCACTGTCCGCCACGGAGACCGCTAGCCCCGAGCAATCATCTCTCGGTAGAAAAAAGTATGTCCCATGCTGTCCAGCTTCAATGCAACCGTCGTCCAAGCGTTGAAATCAATCCCATCTGGGTGGAACGAGGATGGTGTCATCAGCAATGAGCTACATGCTATTGCTGATGCCAAATTGCACGGTGTCGAACGCACATCAATTCTTACCTGCTGGCGGATTGTGCGAGACGTGCCGAAGTGGCGTGTGGAAGTTGAAACGGTACAAGGCAAGTGCAAGGCGGTCGAACTTCAGCGCCCCGGGGGGGACAAAACATGCAAAAGCAGTCAAGCAAGCTACGGTAGCGCTTGACGCTTTCCATGCTCGATTCGTGAAGGCATCCTAGGAAAAGGCTAGTAATATGACCAAGCGACATCATCTGGCAGAGTTGAAGTTTATGTTCCAAGTATTTGCTCAAGATCCTCAGTCCGAAGACACTGTACTGTTCAATACGCAGTTGAGAGCTAATTTGCTCCTTCGCGCCCGTCAATTGCAAACGAGGTCGGTAGCGAACGTTGCTCGTTCGTTAAAAGCGGAGGAATCTGCTGAGGATGACGTCGATGTAATTAATGCAAACGAGTAAACATAATCGATAATTTCTTGATAATTTCTTGACTGATATACTTCAAGTATTAATCGGTCGAATGCTTTGTGATAATTTTGCAAAATGAAAAGGACGAATTAGATGTTGTTAACACCATTAATCTGCCAAATGTGCTGAACTAACGCAGCTTTTAACCGTGCTGCTTCCGTGCGTTGATGCTCTGTAGAATCAAAGTTGCGCTTGGCTACGAGGTCGCGTTGCCTTGGGCCAAAATGGTTCTCTGTAACCAAAATGTTGCATCTTGCTACGCTGGCTTCCTCGTACTGGTCTCGCGTCTCGGCAAGTGACTCTTCGTCTAGCACTACCATATTGTGCAAAATTAAGCACACCTTAGCCACTAGGTGCATAGCGCCCCAGAGTTGACATGAGTTTCGAAGCACGGCGAATCGTTGTTGGAGCACCCCAAAACAGCGCTCCATGTCTTTGCGAACTGCTTCTTGTTGCGTGGCAAATCTTTTGGAGGCCCAGTCGTTTGGTTGGGAAATAGACGAGACAAAGTGGCTGGAAGGTGGATAAATTCCGTCCACCAAAAAATACCTACAGGTACTAACTTTGAGCTAGTCGTATATATTAAAATAGTACTAACGGGCTTGTAAAAGTACAGTCACCAATCTCCATCACAATGCTTGGCTTTTTCTCTTTGCCCATATATGCTCCTACGAACAAAAATAATTTATATCTTGTACGAAAATTGAATAATAGAAGCAAAATACCATGCCATGCAACTGGGCAATTTTTCCAGACCCAGTGACTGCAGTCTAACGATCCAATCATCCCAGGAAATCCATGCAGAGCATTTTCTTCAAGCAGATGCTGCGTTTCCTCAGCTGTGGGTCGGCTTAAAACCTCAACCGCGTAGAGTTCGTCAATAGCAGCGCAAAATAACTCGAAAGTCTTTAAGACTGTCGACTTGCCCAAGCGAAAATTCTCGTCGATTGAGTCGGCCACAGAGCCGTACGCAAGCATGCGCATTGCTACAGTATATTTTTTGACTGTAGTGAATCCAAGCACACCTGTAGCGTCGTGATGCTGCAAAGACCGAGTGCTGTTCCAGGTCACGGGAAAAGCTCAGAAACAACCCGCGGCTCATGCGATATCGTCTTCGGAATGGACCTATGAGACACATGTGCGATTTGGATGAATTGACATGTGCCTGACCGTCGTCATACGTCGGGTTGTCGTCGAAGTAGTCGTTGCAAAGCTGCTCGTCTCCAACTCCGCGTTGGCGGTCAATGTTACCACTGAGTCCTGGGTGAGATCCTCGGTGGGTCCGTACAGTCGGAAAGAAACACATCATGTACTCTTAGTCGCTGCCGGAGTCCTCGGATGAGGAGGGCGATGAGATCATACAGCTGTAGCTCGTCTCGGATAGGTCTGACTGGTGGGGGAAATAAGCTTTTGCTGTGACATCCATAAATCTGACAGATATCCGTACATTATCCGAATAAAGCCAAGTTAAAAGTCCCAACGAGAGGAGATGCTCTAAGACGCTGCAGCGGGAGCCTGGTGACCCGAAGTAAATGTGCATAGTGTACTTCACGCCACTAGCCTCCCGCAGCAGCGCTTTTGCGACAGTCAGCCTACACTACACGCTCCCATAGTTGTGTGTCCTTCCAATTGATCCTGCCTGGGTCTTATTTGGAGCTGTTTATACATGATATCTTGAACTTGTAATTGCATCGTACGGTTCAGATAGTGTATTCCTCGTTTGCGACGGCTAATGTGACGGATCAGAAAGAAGCCGAATGATCAGTGAATAGCCGAGCCGCATTACCCAATAGAACTACAGAATTGATATGATTGGATAAAATAAAAGCCTGCAACAACTAACACCTTCAAACATTTATGGTGGGAAAGACTACCAATTTATAGAGAGTCTCGGCTTGATTCAAATCAAAATGCCGCGAAGAACGTCGTACATGGCTGACGTTGCGGCTAAGGCCATATCAGACGTAATATCCAAGAAGGTAACAAACAATCCCTGCTGCTGTAGACGCATATTCGATTCCTCAGCAATCGTTTCGCACACACGGGTTGTCCCATCGGCAGTACGAAGACGACCTCGTCACATCGATTCTAGCAATGGAGCGCGACGACCAACTTGTGAACCGCAGCCAGATCCTAGACAAGGCACCCGCAATACCACTGCCTTTATCGTCTAACCGATTGCTACGCGCTAAAGGCTTGGCATGGTTCGTGGAGCATCGAATAAGTTGAAGTAGAACCTGTAAATATGTATTACTGTACACATGTAATATATCTCTATAAATGTATAATTGCATATCTCAAAAGCTGAAAATACAACATACTTTAAACCAGTTTAAAATTCGGCTAACCACTGATCGCCTGTTTGAGCGGCAAACTTTGCCATTTTATTTGCCATGATTAAAACTCTTTAAAAATGGATCTGTATTCGGATGATGGGATAAAGCTTAAACTAGGGAATTCGGCACTGCCTCGTTTACGTCGTGGCCATTTGAACTTCACGAGATATGGTCAAATGAATGCAGGTTAAATTCGGCTGCTCACTGATCCGTCACGTTAGGACACCCAGCACGTCCAAGTCCATAAACGTTGTTGTGGACGGTAAATTCGGGATTACGGATATTCGGGATGGGATATACTGATTCTCGACATATCATTGGTTGATAATTCCACCAATCAAAGCGCGGGTTACAATGCTACGACACAGTTCCATGTTTGCTTTGGATCTGTTACCATTTTGACATGGTGTGGACGTGCTTTGGCACCGTGAGCGCCGGGTACCGGTCCATTCGTCTGCGCAGCGGCACGGGGGACGTCGAGTGCTCGTCTTTGAACGGCATCGCATGTGACAGCTTCCCCAGCATCGGTCAATGCGTAGCGCAGCCAATGCCTCTGGCGGCCGTGGCCTGCCCCATGTACTTGCGTGCGGGGACAAACCTCAACTGCAGCGCGTCCAACGCGGTGGGTTCAAATGACCCGTCCGTGTATCAATGTCAAAGCAGCGACCGGGCCACACCGTCGGTAGCCACGTCGAAAGTCGAGGGCGTCGACGCGTTCGAATGTGTCACGCGAACTCCCACCGTTTGCAGCTACGTGACGACAGCGCAGTCATGTCTCGGCCTCTTTGTGTATCCGTCCATCAAACCACCACCAGTGGCCCTGGCATGCAAACTCGTCGATGTATCCCAACCTCTTCCAGACTTTTGCGCCACGACTTCTTCATCCCTATCACTGCCCACGACCGTTCGTCCTGCCAGTACAACCTCGAATGAAGGCACCCCAGTGACCATGATTCCTCCACAAGTGGAGCAAGCGCAACCAACATCCTCCACCTCGTCTTCCAGCTCAATGACCACCACCACCACCCTCGTCGTCGCCATCGCCATCCCGCTTTGCCTCGTGGCAGTAACCGTCTATTGCTTTCTGCGTCGATCTCGACGGCTAAAGCAAACCATGCCAAACGACCAAGTCCCATACATCCAGCACAAGCAACCCAACGACATGGACGGGGCGGATTTTGCTGCTGCTAGCAATACTTCGACGGACATGGACCTGTCAGCGCTGGTCGGGTGTCGTATTCCATGTGATGACGTTAGGAAAGGCAAGCTGCTTGGCACGGGTGGGTTCGGACAGGTCTATAGAGGCACATGCCTCGGCCAAGTGGTGGCCATCAAGCAGCTGGTGCCGCGGCGCCAGCATGTTGTATCTGACGTGCAGAATTTCATTCGCGAAATGACGCTCTTGGCGCGGTACGACGAGTGACTTGACGGGGTTTTGTATTTCGTTTGAAATATAGATCGTATCTTGTTGTCCAAGTTTTTTATTTGGCATTTCAAATATGTAGACATTTTTAATATATATATATATATTGTGATTTCGTATTGTGCACATGCATCGTCCGAATGAAATATTTAAAAATATGTTGTCTTTATAAAAATAATATCGAATGTCTAGGGCCCCTCTGGCTGCCACAAAAAATGTCTGAAAACAATTTTTTCAGATATATTTGGACAATTTTTCACACGACAGCTTTTGTGTGTTTGGCTACCAAATCTGACGTATATAAATTACGTCGAGTTTGAACTGTATTGTTGCAGAAACAAGTTAAAATGCAATTATCCAAAGTATTTTGCCCACATGATATTCCATCAATATCGTTAGTTCTCGTTCCATCATGGCATCCAGAGGTCACATCGAAATATCTTGAAAATATTTTCTCACCTCCCATTTGAAAAAATATTAATTGACATCAAATTTTCTGTGGCATTCCAGACTTGGCCTTAAAAAAATAGTATTTACTTTAAAAATAATATCGCCTCACGTCCTCTATCCTGTCGTAGATTGGACTCGCCTTACATTGTCGCGTGTTTGGGGGTGGCATGGACGACGACGTCGTGTCCTACTACTAGTAGTAGTACTAGTAGTACTACGACGACTTCAGCGACGGATTTCCAATGCGTGCTCGAATACATGAACGGCGGCGACTTGCGGGAGTACTTAAAATCCCATTCAGTAGAATCGTTGTCGTGGCCACAGGTGAAGCTTCCGATCGTGTACGCCATCGTCCGAGGGCTAGCGTATTTGCATGACCAGGGCGTGATCCATCGAGATCTCAAGACGGCTAACGTCCTCCTGGACTCTGCCAAAGGCACGAAGCTGACGGACTTTGGGGTATCTCGAGCGATGGCCTGCTCCAACACAATGACCCGGGGGGTGGGCACGTACAGGTACATGGCACCTGAAGTGCTCCAGTCGAGCCACTACAGCCACAAAGCCGACTTGTATTCGCTCGGGATGGTGCTCAGTGAACTCGACTCACACCGTGTTCCGTATCACGATGTTCGAAATGCTGGCGGCCACCACGTCACAGACGCCGTGCTCATTCGTGTGATTGTCAACCACGCAGCGCCGGTCCGGTTTTCCAGTCAAATGCCACCGTGGCTCGTCAAGTTCGCGCACTTGTGCCTCCATAGGAACCCCGCGCTTCGCCCGACGGCCCACGACCTCCTCGACGAACTTGTGGGTCAAGAACCCCCCAACTCGATACTAGTACATATTTAACGTTATTCGGAGTAGTACTATCCTTCGAGTGTACTATTAATAGTAGTACGTATTACCCTTGAGTTTCACAGTACGAGCATTTGTTGTTTAGGTGATGTTCTCCTACAGAAGTGTAACATTATATAACACATTGTACAAAGTACATGTATGGCCAAGCCAGAACAGCATCAAGGGAAAAGTATTAATAGTACATATCGGTATCGAGTATAATTACCAGCGTTACCGCCACGTGTTTGCGCGTGTCTCTGACTGGCTGGACGTCGCACACGTGAGCAGGACTTACATTGAAAATCTCTCTACTCACCGCCCTAACTCCTAACGATGTACTGTACATGTACATGTATGGGCTAAGTTCCAATATCAACAACAATAATTTAAAGAGGTATGAAAAGGATGGTTACATTTGACTGTCAAAATGCATTCCTCTGGAGATTTAACGTCAAAATTAAACGATGAACTCGATAATTTTTACAATCTTATATAACTCGATAATTTTTGCAATCTTATATTATCGGTATTTTTGAATGTAACGTTACAAGTTTAAAATTCCTCCGCATTACGACGATTCTTTACTTAGTCTAGATGCCACAGAAATGTTTATGTCGACGGCTGGTCTGGATGCCACAAGTGAAATTCCGTCAGAAAACTATCTGACATTTTGTTCCTTTTTCGCCAAGTCCCCAAAGTATCGTATAAAAACTGACATCATACCATCACTGTGAAATATCAGGATGCCTCCAATTTTCCTGAAGATTCCAAGAATATCACAAATGTAAAGCAAGGACAAGTGTCAGGAAAAAAATACGCCAAATCGGCGTATTTTATTTCTGTCATAATTATTTGGGCAAATCACCCGAAATTTCTGGAGGATTTTTTTTCTCATTCCTGAGGCATCCAGACACCGTTTTTTGAAGAATTCCATTTTTTTTAATTCAAGCTTTTTCCTGGCAAAACGGCCCTTTTCTCAGAAAACAGTATCATGGCATCTAGGCCAGCCCCCCATGATAATATTCTGACAGAAATTTGGAGTTGAGAACATATTTGAAAAATATTTTGGTTTTAGGTCAAGTCTGGACGCCACAGGAAAATTGATCTCAAATAATATTCTGACAGAGAATTCCCTTTTCAAATGGGAGGTGAAAAGATAATGTTTGAAAAGTACTTTGATGTGACATCTGGATGCCATGATGGAACGAGAACTATTACTGGAATATCATGTAGATACAAATTGGACAGTTGCAGTTGGAACTTTATTTTGTCAGAAACCAGTAGAAATTCGACGTATTATGTCCATTTATATACTACTGAAGTATGTCATATTTGGTAGCCAAATACACACAAGCTGTCGTTTAAAAAATTGTCCAAATAATTCTGAAAAGTTGCAAAAAAGGTGTTTTCTGACATTTTTTGTGGCAGGCAGAGTGATTTTGCAAATATCACGAATGTGGGATTATAATACTACTACTAGTACCTGACAGTAGTAGGACCATACAACTAATAGTACTACTGTATGTACGTGCAGTAGGAAATGGTAGAAGAGCAATCCACTGCTGGCATCGGCATATCCCCAACTACGTTGCGAAGAGCTTGTACCGCAATGTATTAGTACAGTAGTAGTATTGAGGTACTTCAAGTCGTATTGATGGAGCCTCCACAAGGCTCGATTTGCTACTGTACGGTATGTTGACAATACTACCGGTACAGGACTTTCTTGGTTTGGTCGCAGCATGGTCGAGGTACAGTACAGTTGTGCAGTGGTGCTATACTAGTAGTAACTAATACTTTCAGGATGGCCTTGCATCCCATCCCTTGATCTGCAATGCCCATGTCGACGATACAGCGATCTATCTCCAACGCCTTAGTTCGCTCCCCTGGATCCTTCGACATCTCCAAGACTACGGGGATATGTCGGGCCTCCACATCCAACTCCAGAAATCTTTTGGCATATGCCTGAACACGTTCCACACGCCCAAGGTGGTTCATGGCATACCCTTTGTCTCCGGCCCCGATCGGCGCCGTTACCTCGGCATACAAGTGGGCCTCGGCTCGTTGTCGGACGCAAATTGGTCCTTATGCTATCAATCCATTGAAGAACGCCTTCGATTGGCGAATATCAAACCTCTCCATCAACCCGCTTGGGCCATCATCCTCCGCGCAATCGTACACCCCAAAATTGCCTTTCTGGCCACGTACCTCCAACCATCCGACCATTGGATCTCCCGACTGGAGGCTCTCATTTTCCGGTTCTGGTGGCGCGGCTCCACAGTAGCACTACCGGGTAAACTCCCCACCTACATCGCCAAATACCACCTTTCCAAACCTACGCGTCAATATGGATGGGGCCTACCGGATGTCCGGCGCATTGCTCAGCAACAGGCGCTTCGGCGGTTTGTACGCCTAGTTCACTCCCCGGACGGGTGGGCCCATGCCATAGCGCTGAGCGGCCTCCAGCTCCCTAGTGGATCTCCATACATCCTCCACCCAACAGCACGCCGTACCCCCCTGCGACCTCTGGAGGACTCTCTTCTCTGCGGCCAGGTCCTTGCCAGCAGGGCACTTGCACAAGCCTGGCCCCGTACACGAATGGCCCGCGACTCCACCATGGCTTTCCTCCAGGCAGCGCGCCTGGCCGCCACGTTCACTTGGGACAAAACGGGCACTTGTCATTGCCACATGCCCATGGAACTCAAACAGTCCGCGACTAGTCTCCAAACGGCCCTGCTCAGCTCAACCACATCCGAATGGCGACGGCATTTATGGCATGGGCAACTCCATGACAATACGTGGATTAGAGACCACCAAGATCACGCCCTCCGCCGCTCTCACTTCGACACATTTGCCGCGGCCTTCTCAGAAACCGGGCTGGGCGACATGTGGACCTTCACACCCCAGCACAGCCCCCTGCCTATACACCAAGCTCACCTTCAATATCTGTACCTGCTCACCTTAAGCATGGGTCTCACGTGCCAGCCCACCATGCCTCCACCCCTCCGTCGTATGTGGTTCCCCATTGCCCCAGCCCCGGTGACCCTACGACGCCAACCCCCGGTGGTTAAGCGCATCAGCTCAGCAATGAATATTACTCTCAACCCAACCCCGCCTTCCGACACTAAATACCTGCGGCGGCAGATCCGACTGTGCTGCGCAGCAGACCTTGATCATGCCCCCGAGCTCTGGGACAGAGGATGGACGGACTCTCAGCTACCCGGAGCGCTCCAGTGGTTTATGTACCGCTGGCACCACCAGGCCTTCCCCTTCCGAACGTCCCCTCTCCCACCAATGTGTCCATTTTGTAAGGCCCCAGACGGGCCGGCACATACCTTTTGGCTCTGCCCGCGCGCGCAAACTCACTGGCGTCAGGTCCTGGCCCTCTGGTTCGGAGTTACTCCCGACCAGCACACTTCCAGCTACGCCGCTTCTATCCTGCAAGGCGAGCAGCTTCCACCGGCACCATGGCTCTTAGCCTCGCCCAATTGGACCACACATGGCATCGCCCAAGATCGTTTAGGCCATCAAGCCTGGCGTCTCGTCCGTGGCCTCTCCCTACGTCAGCTATGGAACGACCGATGCGCAGCCCTCCATGCCAATAATGACCACATCTCTCCGCCAGGGACATTCCCTCTCTTACTCCAGGCCCACTTCGCGGCACTCACGAGCTACCACACGCGCCGACGACATCGGCTCCGCGCAGAACTCTACCATGCCCTGGGCTCTCAGTGCCGTCTCCTCAACTCCCCACCCATCCCTCCACCGCGCGGACAGACCCCAGTGCGCATGGACGCTGTGGTGTTCTTTGACGGAGCGGCCCGTCTGGACCCGGCGTGTGGGGGGTCCGGCGCCCTGGTTATGCCGCGCGAATACCCCCTTCTTTGCGACTACGATGCACATTTCATCCCTACAGCCACAACGAACAACCAAGCTGAGTATGATGGCCTACTACGAAGCCTTCAGCTAGCCCAGTCCCGCGGTTACACCCACCTTACGGTATACGGGGATAGTCAACTGCTCATGCGTCAAATGCAGGGTATCTACCGTGTGAGTCATCCCGGGCTCCGCGCCCAATACCTCCAGGCCCGCCGCCTAGTAGCTACAATCCACTGTACATGGCGACACCGACCTCGGGAGGGCAATCAAGCAGCGGACTTCTTGTCCAAATTGGCGCCGGATGATTGCGCTTCGTACACCTCCTTGGATGGGCCGGAGTCCGTTCCTCTACCATCACGGCAGCTCGCCCCACTCTATGATTTCCTGGACATGGATCTCGCCTTCAACCCTGGGTAGCCCCATACCATTTTCCCCAGTAGTGTAGCTTTGTCTGTATAAGCTTACAAGTAATCCATCAACCTTAAAAGAAAAGAAAACTAATACTACTATTGTGCTTTTCACTCGTTTTGGCTATTCACACCATAAACGTGGGTGTTTGTTACATCGGGTACCCCAGTGTTTTAGATAATCCGTACAGTGATTTAGGATGCCACACTTCGTTACAGAATGTAATTATAGGGAGGTCATTTATGCAACTCCCTCGTTTTGCACATTTGAAAAGTGCAAATCGAAGTTATATCTGCTATTCTCGGGACCAAATTGCACAATTCACTGGTCACCATGAACAACTTTTGATATTACAAATGACACACAGCGAGGACATGCGTTGGAGTTCTACCGTACAGCGATGTATGTATGGTGCTATATCGTAGAGAACCACGCCATCTTCTTGCTCCATCGAATAGTACATGCAGGTAGCGTGTACTACGCGATGGAATTAATACCCAAGGTGTTTTGGTCACTTCAGGATCACATGTGATTATTATTGCTGAGAGTTATTTGGCATTTATAAAACCCCAGTGAATTACCTAAAACACCAGGTATTTATTCAACTTTGTAACACAGTTACAGCAGAAGTACGTCGAATTTCTTCGCCACATTGAGATCTGTCGATTCTACGTCTCAATTTGCTGAAATTTTGAGTAATGAATACGAAATAGAAGTCAGAAAATTTAAAAGTTGGTAGTTTATAGGTGACGTGCACCATAATTAATATCCGTAATACTTCGAAGTAATACCGAATTTACCGGCAACAACAACGTTAGGAGGAAGTGGTATTGTCCTATTACCCAAACTTTGGACTTTTGTGCTGATTCGCAAATCTATCGATCGATACTACTACGTACATACAAGTACATACAAGTAGTATGTAAAAGGTGTCCTGTGGAGATTGGTATTACACTAATTGAAGTCACATACTAGGTTAATGCTAGTTTCCTGAAATCTGATTGGCTAAATCCTTCTGCCGACATTTGGTTGTGTCGATCGATTCATTCTCCATGTCGCTCCAGTTTAGAAGAAACACACCACAATAATACTACAGTCCGAAAAGAAATTATAGACGCACCCTAAATTTTTCCAGTTTTAAAGGAGTACCGTACTATTTTGTGGATCACTATCTCTCAGTTCACTTGAAACTGTTACAAAACTTGGCCCGCAAACGGACTTGGGCACAGTCTCAATAATTCTCAAGAAATCTACAATTTTCAAAAAAATGACTGAAAAGAAATTATACACGCACTTTTTCATTAACATCTATTTATCAATTGATTGTCCACGACAAAGGATAACTTGGGCCATTCTTGTAGGCATACCTTCAACTAGGGTTGATAAGTACTCTTGGTCAATTTCGGCCCACGATTGTAGGATTTGAGCCTTCAATTGGGCCTTGTTGTCGAATTGGCGACCATTGGCATACACTTTGCGCGCCAAAACCCCCCAAACGTTCTCAATCGGGTTTAGATCGGGGCTCTTAGCTGGCCACGGCATCGTACTCCATGGCATGGACTCGGCGAATTTCGAATTTTTAAGCACATTAAAAACTGTTGTTTGTGTTACTTTACCACTGAGTACTGCAGCTATTTGCCTTGACGACATGCCCTTCCGTGTAGCGAGACGAAAAACTCGTCGAATCTCTCGCTTGGTCAGTGTTGTGCGTCTTCCTGGGCGTTTGGGTGCAGCAGGCCGCTTCAAACTTGCAACGTACGTCCGCACGAGTTTGTCACTGCGTCCAATGGCCCTTGCAATCCAACGCAACCATTTATTGACATCCAAATAGGCTTTAACTTGGCCTTTCTCGACATCGGTGATGTTTTCGCGGCATGGTGAATGGATGGTTTTACTGCTGCTGATGATATGGGTGTGTAACACCAGTGTACGTAAGCAATTTGATTATGATTGAGACCTGTGATTGGCTTTAAATTGGCAATATTTGATCGAATCAAAAAGTGCGTCTATAATTTCTTTTCAGTCATTTTTTTTTTTGAAAATTGTAGATTTCTTGAGAATTATTGAGACTGTGCCCAAGTCCGTTTGCGGGCCAAGTTTTGTAACAGTTTCAAGTGAACTGAGAGATAGTGATCCCCAAAATAGTACGGTACTCCTTTCAAACTGGAAAAATTTAGGGTGCGTCTATAATTTATTTTCGGACTGTACGTGCTCTGGAGTACTAGTAGTACTAATTATAGGGGAACAGTCTCCCAACTGCACTATCTATCGTCCTGGTTGTGCAATTACCATCTACAATTCAACGAATAAATCACATTTATATTGGAGATTCAACCCATATATTTCCAACCGGGTACCAATCGCTCCCATTGGTCAATATTTGAAGTACCTTGCCTCTGATTGGCTACAATCCATGTTCTTTTTCCCACCCGAAAGGGCAAAGTGGATAATAATAGCCAATCAAATGACTCAGCTCGATTGATTGTATTGTGCTGATGTGAACCATGGAAAGTTGGCAAATTTAACTGTAAAGAACTATATCGACACTAACTATACCATTATATTCGCTTGTTTTAACACAACCGAATCCGATCACCACAGCGTCACTCATCCTTGTGTAGCTAACCACGTGTCTAGAACCGACGCGACTTGGCCCATACACGGCCTTTCGACCGGATCAACGCGAAAGCACTGCTCTAATAACGTCTGGTGGGCTGCAGGGCACTCACGCCACTCGTGAAACGACAGCCGGTGCCCTACTTAGTCAAACATTTAAAAAAAAATTAAAAAACATTTAAAATAGACCTTCCAGTACCAACGCCGCGGCTTCGTGAGGTGGCAGCAGCGGGAACGGCTCCTTGCCCATCATAATTTCAAACAACAACACGCCAAACATGTACGTATCGCTCGCCGTGGAAAACACATGCGGCAGCTCCAAACTCTCGGGTGCCATCCACTTCAACGGACCACACGATACTGGATCCAATACATGGCCCTGCAAAAGGAGTATAAAACACACATCGATGGGTGTCGAGATGGTTTAAAAAGGATTTAAAATGTCATCTCCACAATATCATTGTTCGAAACGAGATGGCCCAATGTAAAATAGAAAACACATCGGCGACATGATTTAAAAAGGATTTTAAATGTGATATATCGTTGTTTAAAACGTAGCGTGTACCATCATGCGATCCATGGGTCGCGACAGCCCAAAGTCGCACACTTTAACGTGGAACGTGTCATCCACGAGGCAATTCCTACATAACATATAGTTATACCAATTCACCCAACCCACGTCGGGATTCAATTTAAAAAGCATTTTAAATACAACGCCCTCGTTTACCAGTAAAATAAGAAAAATAAAAATAGCACATACCGAGCCGCAATGTCTCGATGCACAAAGTGACCTTGGTGGATATTTAAAATCCCGTGGGCTGCATCTCGGGCAAACAGGGTTTTCATATACGTCGAGTAGTAATATCGAGGTTGTGGCTTTGCAGAGTCGTACAGCAGAGATTGCAAACTGCCATTCGCGACATATTCCATCACAATCGACAGCTCCGACGCGTCGTCGCATGCGCCGAGGAAGTCGACGACATGCGGATGATGACTCAGCATCGTCATGGCCAGGACTTCGTGGTCAAACTCGGCGCGGGAGATGCCCATGCCTTGCCGTAACGACTTGACCACGACCTAGTTATTATTATATATATATATATATATTGTCAAGTCGATAAAATTCGAGTGTTTGGTGCTCTCAATGCACGACCAAATCGGAAGACAAAAATCGATCGACCAATCAAAATACCCACAAC
>NW_009798300.1:383313-385875 GCF_000520075.1 Aphanomyces astaci | reverse complement strand
TGGCCTTGCATCCCATCCCTTGATCTGCAATGCCCATGTCGACGATACAGCGATCTATCTCCAACGCCTTAGTTCGCTCCCCTGGATCCTTCGACATCTCCAAGACTACGGGGATATGTCGGGCCTCCACATCCAACTCCAGAAATCTTTTGGCATATGCCTGAACACGTTCCACACGCCCAAGGTGGTTCATGGCATACCCTTTGTCTCCGGCCCCGATCGGCGCCGTTACCTCGGCATACAAGTGGGCCTCGGCTCGTTGTCGGACGCAAATTGGTCCTTATGCTATCAATCCATTGAAGAACGCCTTCGATTGGCGAATATCAAACCTCTCCATCAACCCGCTTGGGCCATCATCCTCCGCGCAATCGTACACCCCAAAATTGCCTTTCTGGCCACGTACCTCCAACCATCCGACCATTGGATCTCCCGACTGGAGGCTCTCATTTTCCGGTTCTGGTGGCGCGGCTCCACAGTAGCACTACCGGGTAAACTCCCCACCTACATCGCCAAATACCACCTTTCCAAACCTACGCGTCAATATGGATGGGGCCTACCGGATGTCCGGCGCATTGCTCAGCAACAGGCGCTTCGGCGGTTTGTACGCCTAGTTCACTCCCCGGACGGGTGGGCCCATGCCATAGCGCTGAGCGGCCTCCAGCTCCCTAGTGGATCTCCATACATCCTCCACCCAACAGCACGCCGTACCCCCCTGCGACCTCTGGAGGACTCTCTTCTCTGCGGCCAGGTCCTTGCCAGCAGGGCACTTGCACAAGCCTGGCCCCGTACACGAATGGCCCGCGACTCCACCATGGCTTTCCTCCAGGCAGCGCGCCTGGCCGCCACGTTCACTTGGGACAAAACGGGCACTTGTCATTGCCACATGCCCATGGAACTCAAACAGTCCGCGACTAGTCTCCAAACGGCCCTGCTCAGCTCAACCACATCCGAATGGCGACGGCATTTATGGCATGGGCAACTCCATGACAATACGTGGATTAGAGACCACCAAGATCACGCCCTCCGCCGCTCTCACTTCGACACATTTGCCGCGGCCTTCTCAGAAACCGGGCTGGGCGACATGTGGACCTTCACACCCCAGCACAGCCCCCTGCCTATACACCAAGCTCACCTTCAATATCTGTACCTGCTCACCTTAAGCATGGGTCTCACGTGCCAGCCCACCATGCCTCCACCCCTCCGTCGTATGTGGTTCCCCATTGCCCCAGCCCCGGTGACCCTACGACGCCAACCCCCGGTGGTTAAGCGCATCAGCTCAGCAATGAATATTACTCTCAACCCAACCCCGCCTTCCGACACTAAATACCTGCGGCGGCAGATCCGACTGTGCTGCGCAGCAGACCTTGATCATGCCCCCGAGCTCTGGGACAGAGGATGGACGGACTCTCAGCTACCCGGAGCGCTCCAGTGGTTTATGTACCGCTGGCACCACCAGGCCTTCCCCTTCCGAACGTCCCCTCTCCCACCAATGTGTCCATTTTGTAAGGCCCCAGACGGGCCGGCACATACCTTTTGGCTCTGCCCGCGCGCGCAAACTCACTGGCGTCAGGTCCTGGCCCTCTGGTTCGGAGTTACTCCCGACCAGCACACTTCCAGCTACGCCGCTTCTATCCTGCAAGGCGAGCAGCTTCCACCGGCACCATGGCTCTTAGCCTCGCCCAATTGGACCACACATGGCATCGCCCAAGATCGTTTAGGCCATCAAGCCTGGCGTCTCGTCCGTGGCCTCTCCCTACGTCAGCTATGGAACGACCGATGCGCAGCCCTCCATGCCAATAATGACCACATCTCTCCGCCAGGGACATTCCCTCTCTTACTCCAGGCCCACTTCGCGGCACTCACGAGCTACCACACGCGCCGACGACATCGGCTCCGCGCAGAACTCTACCATGCCCTGGGCTCTCAGTGCCGTCTCCTCAACTCCCCACCCATCCCTCCACCGCGCGGACAGACCCCAGTGCGCATGGACGCTGTGGTGTTCTTTGACGGAGCGGCCCGTCTGGACCCGGCGTGTGGGGGGTCCGGCGCCCTGGTTATGCCGCGCGAATACCCCCTTCTTTGCGACTACGATGCACATTTCATCCCTACAGCCACAACGAACAACCAAGCTGAGTATGATGGCCTACTACGAAGCCTTCAGCTAGCCCAGTCCCGCGGATACACCCACCTTACGGTATACGGGGATAGTCAACTGCTCATGCGTCAAATGCAGGGTATCTACCGTGTGAGTCATCCCGGGCTCCGCGCCCAATACCTCCAGGCCCGCCGCCTAGTAGCTACAATCCACTGTACATGGCGACACCGACCTCGGGAGGGCAATCAAGCAGCGGACTTCGTGGTCAAACTGGCGCGGGATGATTGCGCTTCGTACACCTCCTTGGATGGGCCGGAGTCCGTTCCTCTACCATCACGGCAGCTCGCCCCACTCTATGATTTCCTGGACATGGATCTCGCCTTCAACCCTGGGTAGCCCCATACCATTTTCCCCAGTAGTGTAGCTTTGTCTGTATAAGCTTACAAGTAATCCATCAACCTTAAAAG
>NW_009798300.1:368437-383213 GCF_000520075.1 Aphanomyces astaci | reverse complement strand
CAGGACTTCGTGGTCAAACTCGGCGCGGGAGATGCCCATGCCTTGCCGTAACGACTTGACCACGACCTAGTTATTATTATATATATATATATATATTGTCAAGTCGATAAAATTCGAGTGTTTGGTGCTCTCAATGCACGACCAAATCGGAAGACAAAAATCGATCGACCAATCAAAATACCCACAACACGAATCAAGTAGCCAATCAAATCATCCACTATTTCACCAATTCAACATCGAATTAGTATGACGCTGGACAATTCTTTTTTACAACCAAAAATCAGTACAAAGTATCGATCGATAGATTTGGCGAATCAGCACAAAAGTCCAAATTTTGGGTAAAAGGACAATATATATATATATATATTTCATCCGAATGATCGTCAGTCTTACATGTAGTCATGTACAGGAAACAACGGATGTATTGTGTAAAATATGCACGTGTCTCATACTAGTACGTACTAGTCATAACATATCCACTTAGTGTACGAATATCTACCGCCACAACACACCCTATCGTGCGTAGTAGTTGTACTATGGAATAGTAGTCGACATTACAACACATACATATGTATATCCACTCCGAAACCCAATATATATATATATATATAAATATTGGATATATGTATATATATAAATATATAAATATATGTATATATATAAATATTGGACATATATATATGGATATATATATATAAATATTGAATATATATATAAATATTGGATATATATAAATATTGGACATATATAAATATTGGATATATATATATATATATACTCTGTATGAGTTTGACCTCCTGGTTGGTTGGGTGATACATGGCCTTGTACGCTGTACCAAAGAAGCCCGAGCCGACGGGTTCAATAAACGTCAAGTGGTGGCGAGGGATGGACGGCGGCTGGACGGCGGCCACAACTTGCATGGAGCTGGCGTACTCGACGGCTTTGTCATGTTCGTAGAGTTTGGAGGGGTGGAATGAGGACGAATATGTGACACGGGGCAGACTAAAGTGCAAAATCGCCACTTGCGTCCCCACTACAATACGCGCGCGACACAAACCAGTCGCCTCTGTCGCAGATGTACCCTCGTCCAACGTCAAGTCAAAAAATACCCGATCCACCTCTTCGATCCTATATATATATATATATATTATTCACATAAAAACCTGTTAAAAAAGAGAAAACCCAGCCTAAAATTTAAAAAAAGATACAACTAAAAATAAACGAGTACTCGGTATACATACTTGTTCTTCCATGAAAACAATGATACTTAACCCTTTTCCATATTTTTACAGGGGTGACATATTTCCATCATCGGTGACATGATATAGTTAGTATATATTTATATATATATATAGGACGATGATACTCCATCGAAAAATCCACGTTGATAATTAACCCCTTTGTATCAAAAATTAATACTATGAGAATGGACCCTTTTCAAACAATATGATATATATATATATATGTATCGTACCAAATCAAGGACTTGGTGAGTTCACCCAGTTGGCTCCACCCCGCGGGGGGCTCGAGCATGATGGTGATCGTCGCGCCAAAGCCGACGTGGAGTCCCTTGGACAGCCGCCCGCTTTCAACTTGGAGCGCCGCCAGCTCCCGCATGTCGTGTACTTGGTGCGCCAAATACGCCCAAATGTAGATTCGGCATTCACTCTTGGCACATTCACTCTTCTTGTATGGTGTCCATACTGGGGGGCCGTACGCGCTGAATTTCACAGCGTGTGTCGAGTGCAACGTGGACACGGACGGAATGTGCCGATACACGTGGGTTGGTTCGTGACGTGGCAATACCGGGGATGTTCCGTTCGTAGTAGTAGTAGTATTAGTAGTACTAGGAGTGTCTGTCGACGCGTGTTGCTCGTGAGGATGCCGAGTCGGAAGGAGCGATGTGATCGCTGGCGACGGACATGCGAGCATGGATCGAGCCAAGTCGCGGCCCAAGGAAGAGGCGGGTGGAGGACGTCCGGACGAAGGCGGGGTGTATGGAAAGGATGAGTACAAGGACATTGGCGGGGGCGACTCGTACTGGCCAAACGCGGCATAGGACAAGGACGGATGGGTGGTGGTGGTGGTGGGAGGACAGTTGGAATGTGTGAAATTTCTGGCGACGGGGGATATGGTCCACCTCGCACTGGAAGTTGGTACTATGTGGTGCATTGTCGTGTACTGTAAACACAACAACAAAGTATGTCAGAACACATCATTAGCTCAGTATATATGATATATATTTATATATATATATACATGTATATATACTAGTATAACGTTACAACAAAGTATGTCAGAACACACCACTGGCTCAGCAAGTAAAAACCACTGGCTCAACAATAGCATATATATATCCTTTTCAATACATGGAATACACGGTTCGACCCATGTAGTAAATGGCACACGTGTCAATTGCCCAAAAACCCCACGCGCTTAACAACGGTCGCCTATCTACTCGATTATTGTCTCGGACACATCAACGTAAATGGCACTCGCTTCAAATGTCCCAACCTCCAATGTCCCATGTATAACAGTATACTAGTATATAGATGTATTCCTACGATTATAAATAAATAAATATATATATATATAAATAGGTGTATTCATACGTCCAGCTGCAAAGTCAATTGTCATACTAGTATTTATACATAAAAATATATATCATTCATGCGCCCAATTGCAAAGTCAATTCTCATACTAGTACTTGGAGTAAACTAGTATATATATATAAATATATGTACTCATACACCCAACTGCAAAGTCAAGTCTCATATATACCAGTATATATATATATATATATATACCGTTTCTTTCTCTGCAGTCGATGACATTGCACTTGTCCTCGGCAGCATCATGCTAACGGGGGGGGATGACGACGAGGGTGCGATGGCGGCCCATGATATTGATGCTTTGAACCATTGGCGCTGCAGCAGGTCCAACGGTGTCACATATTCTACCCCAAAGTACATGAAAAGCCCCTCTCAGTCATTCAAACGTACGTGACGATGTGTCGAGGCAGTCGAGGATCACGTGCTGGGCGCTGGACGAGAGGTGGCCCAGTGGAAGTCTGTCAACTACGAAGGACAAAGTGTCCATGTTGTACAAGATCTAATAAAACATGAACTATTGCAATATGTGACAGAGTGTGATATGAGTCACAGGGGGACCTCAGAGGTCGAAGCAGCAGCGGACGATGCAAACGGATGGCGGCCACTGGCCAGTAGGTACAGCACCACCCCAAAGCTAAACCTACTCCAAAATAAATATATGTGAAGGAGGAATCTCTCATGATATATATATATATATATATATATGTACATGTCGAGGGATTTATCTTTGGCGGTCGCGGGAAAGGATTGGGGGTACCATGGATCGAGCTGGCCAGGTACATGCAGCACAAGATGATTGTGGGGACGCATCTAGGATGGGTACATGATCACGAGGATGTATGGGAGTCCGTCGATAGGATGGACGTCGTCGTACGTACATGGAGACTGTCTAGCGTTAGGTTGCCGTGGACGATCGAGTTCGTGTGGAGGACATGCAGAGCTTTGAGCAACGCCAGGGCTCGCACTCGAAGCTAACGATATACATGGGATGAACATGGTAGGACGAGAGAGGAGTTGAGAGGTATGTCGTGCACCTGGGCTTCGGTGTACCCGTGCATGTACATGACTTCTTGAAGCAATGGATGGTCGCTCGACGTGGCGGATTGCACCAAGCACACGGACGAGATGTTGTCAAAGAGACCGACGGTAGCTTGTACATGGGGATGGCTGATGCCGCCCAGGCATTCCAGTCGACGCCGTGTCGTCCTACAAGCAGCGACGTGGTTGAGGAATCGAGATGCAGGCATGTACTGTTTGTTGGGCTACTCGTGGAGTGGTTTCTCGATCGTGGTCAGCATCACTTCCGCGCCGTCGTGCGCTGCATCCAACGCACGGCCATCGATGGAGCCATGCGCGATGAACCTGTCCTCTGGAAACGGAGGAAGCGGCGATGACGACGAACGCGTCTTAGAGATGGAGGCAGGCGGGGTAAAGATGGACTGCTGTGAAGGAGGTCGGAAAGATGTCCAGGCAGCAGGCATGTTCACGTGCAGCTGGTGGCGAGAGTTGGTGCGCGGCGGTGTTATCACCACCATCGAAAGAATGCAAGTCATAGACCTTCATTCCGTAAACCTGGCTTTAAGAACATTTCAATATATGACCTGTGATGAATAATCAACGATCTGTTTTTAAAATATTTTCATCTTGTATGTACTATTAATAGTAGTTGTAGTATAACGTTATATAAACCCAATGAAATTAATACTGTGAAGTATTAATATAATAAATATTATTAAAACTGCATGTTCGCACGCAAGCAGTCTGTGATCTCGGCAGTCGTCGGTCGGTGCAGGGGGTCTCGGGACACACACTGCCGACCCAGCGCGGCTAGCCACTGCGGCATGGCAGTCGAGAACGAAATCTCCACGGCGTTCGTGATGAGCATGCCCACGATGGTCACATCGGGCAGGGGCTTCCCTGAATCTTTCGCCTTCAAATGGACGAAGGGGATATCGTGCGTGTCGAATTCCGTCAACAGCATACCTATCCATCACGTTCAGACGCACGAACACTTTCAATGGCGTCGGTATACCAAAGGAATAGACATCGGCGGCAGTCGTGTATCGATGCGACAGCAACACTTCTGGCGCCATCCATCTATACGTGCCGACGCCGGCAGTCATCGTCGACGTCGTTTCTTCGCGAGACCCGCCAAAGTCAGTCAACTTGGTGCCTTTCGCCGAGTCCAACAACACGTTTCTTGACTTGAGGTCTCTGTGAATGATCGGGAACGCGTGCAGGTACGCCAGCCCTTCCGCGATGCTCTGAATGCAATGCAGCTTCTCGGTCCACGGGAACAGCGCGGGCTCATACATCGACAACACTTCCTTCAGGTCACCTCGGTCCATGTACTCCATCACACATTGCAGGCCTTCCACAGCACCGTCGTCCCAGCTCGCACCGACAAACTCGACAACGAACGGCGAGTGCAACCTACAAAATCCAAAATGATCAAACCATAGAAAGAAAGACCAACATTTCTGCATTCGATATTTGATGAAAAGGACCAACATTCCCAACTTCAACAACATACATGGCGAGGATTTGAATTTCGTCGGCGAACGCGGCAAGCTCGCGGCGTGTAGGATGGTTCTGAAGCATCGTCTTGACGGCCACGTCCTGGCCGCCAAAGCTGCCAAGGTACACGTCCGCATATCCACCGGACCCAAGGATGCTCGTGAGGGTGATATACTGTGAGTCGATGCGGTACACTTCAAGGTACGATAGGTTGAGCGGCGGGGCGGGCGTCGTGTCCATCATGTGCGCGTAGGAAACCTTGGACGTGCGCTCGAAATTCTCGAGATGATGCTCGTACACGGTTTGTTGGCGTCGTCGGTAGAGTAGAAACCCTATCCATGCGACAAGCACGACACATGCCACGGAGATGGAGATTGCCATCACCATCGAGTCACTGGTGTAGACCTCAGGGGGCAATGAAGTAGGCGGAAGCGTCGATGACATCGCGTTGACTCGTGGCATCAAAGTTGTGTCTGACAGGTACAAGGGTATATCCAGACGGCGACGACGAGCATGTGGATGGACTGCGCCATTGGCAAATGAAGAGCGCAACGCATTCGGAACTTCGTGGACTTTCACAGCGCTGTGGTCGTCAATGGTGACGAGCCAGATGCGGCAGTCCTCCAAAGACGCTTTGGACGTGCATGTGTTGTCGTTCCAAACGCATTCCATCGCTCCATCTTCGCTTGTGCGCGAAGCGATGTACATTCGTTCGTGCAAGGACGACGACATCACCATGTGGCATTGAAACGCGCGAGGGGCAGTCGGCGTCAAGGCCACCGCGCTCCAAAGTCGGGGGTCGTCAACTGTCCTTTTCGTTGCTCGTCTTCGCTTGAGGCCACCTCCACATGAGACCGCCTTCGCACTGGGAGATGCGGCACGGCGGATGCCCTCGCACTCGTCATGGGAGGTCCATATGCAGTCGTCCTTGTGGTTGGCAGCTAAGCACTCGGCAACCCTCGATGCATGGTCGACCCGAACTGGTGTGTACATGCTGCTGGCGCCTTCCACGCACTTCGCCCATTCATGTTGGTCTCCGCTGGGTGTCATGTTGCAGACTGAGTGAGGATGCCATGTTGTCGTCGACCGCGGGTGGTAGTACAGTACATCAACACGTGACACGTCCAAGTATCATCCGGATAAATCCATAAAGGATACCTATTCCGGATAACAACATCCCTTACTACTACTAATACTAGTAGTAGTATTAGTAGTAGTAATAGTAGTATTAATGTGTACTATTAATACCAATACTATACTACGTGGTACTTCAAAAAAGGGCTCCTTCCTCCTAAGCCAATCAGATCACGTTCTGTCAAATATCTGCCAATCGAAACGCTTGATTCAGCCCAGTCGCGCATTGTATATATAACATCTTTTGGTATAGTATACTTTTCCAGATAACGTTATTCGGGTGATTTGCACGATACTGTACCGTCAAATGTACGTACACTGTATAGGAGACCAAGTCAGTCAATCGATTCAGATAACGTTGATCACAGTTGTTTTGTGTATTAAAAATCTCATCACAGTATGCATGCAGCCATCCACGGCGACTTCTTGTCCATCATCGTTGGGGTGATCATCTACCATCGTGAAGTGGGATCGTCACCTTCTCTGATGTTTCTTGCATAATACGGGTTGAAGTGGTGCCTTTCTGAGTTGGTGGACAATGCGGACGAGGCTGTGCGGGGAGGGGAATAGAGCGGTGGCAGCGGCGGTCGAGGCCACGTGGCAGTCCCTGTCGAATCAACGTACTGAGGTGATGTCGGTAGCAGCGAGGGCTGACACCAGCTATCGGTGGACGAACTAAGCATTGCCTCGTCGTGCATCTGGGCCAAGATTTCCGAGACCTCGCGCTCGATGTCTTCTAACGAGGTTGGCGACGGAGACAACAGAACCATCTTGGGTTTCTTTGCGGCACCCGAAGTTGCAGGTTTGCTGCGCGAAATGTACTCATCCAAGTCCAGCGACCGAATCGCGCGCGACACCCACGCCCGCTGACTGCGGATCTTCTTGTCTGTAAACCCATCGATGTGCAGAGAACAGTAACGGATGGCGTCATTGATGCTCCTGGGCTTGCCGCTCGCATAGCTCTCTTCGAGCCACGTCCCCAGCACGTGCTTGTGGATTTGCTTCTGGTGCACCCGCTCCAGCATGTTGTTTGTGGGTGATCTTGTGTTCGCCTGCAATGAAAACCTCTATGTATTGATGTGTCCACCTGTCCCACGTTTGCGATTTGAGGTCATAGAAACCTGTCACAATCCATATTCCGATTCCAGATATCCGGATAATTAAGATTCGCGACCATATCCGAATTGATCTGGTATTATTATTACTACGTAGTACTAGTACGCAAATAAGCGATTCAGCACTTCAAGTTCCTTGCGTGTAGGATGATTAGAGTACGATTATACACGTACTCATTGTACCTTGAGCTAAAGTCCCCTTGTTGTGTTCACAGTCAGTGAAGTATCGCATTGTTATAACAAACATCTGGATACACAGTGGAAACTGTTCTGTTATAACATCATATCCGGATAAACTGGAGAATTCCGGATAATGGTGGCCGACGACTCCACCCACACAAGGTCATCATGCGCGGCTACATGGGGGAAGATGTGGAGATCCGCGATGTTTGGGCAAGTAATCTGGACGAAGAGATGAAGAAAGTGCGGGAGATCGTGCGCCGCAAGTGCTACGTGGCCATGGACACGGAGTTCCCGGGGGTCGTGGCCCGTCCGATCGGATCGTTCAGCACCACCACAGAGTACCAGTACCAAACGCTGCGCTGCAACGTGGATCTTTTGCGCATCATCCAGCTGGGCCTGGCGTTCTTTCACGAAGATGGGACGGTCATGCGGGACTGCCCTGTGTGGCAGTTCAACTTCAAGTTTAGCCTCAGCGAAGACATGTACGCGGAGAACTCGATCGAGCTGCTCAAGCAGTCGGGTATTGACTTTGCCAAGCACGAGGAGTGCGGCGTCGAAGTCACTCGCTTCGGGTACGTCCTTCTCCGCCATGTATCTCGATCTTGATCCATGAACGATCGTAGCGAACTGCTCGTGCCGTCAGGGCTCGTGCTCGAACCGAACATCAAATGGTTGAACTTCCAAGGGTCGTATGACTTTGGCTATCTCCTCAAGATCCTCACGTGCGCGCCGCTTCCTTCGGACGAAGACTCGTTCTTTGACCTCTTCCAGCTGTACTTTCCATCGACGTACGATCTCAAGTACCTGGCCTTTGACTACGACAAGATGGGCGGGCTCAGTCGCTTAGCCGAAGATCTGCAAGTCGAGCGCATTGGGACCATGCATCAAGCGGGGTCGGATGCGCTGTTGACCGCGGGCGTGTTCTTCAAGATGCTGGATCTGTACTGCGACGGCAAGGTCGAGAATGCCAGCAAATACGCTGGCCATTTGTATGGTCTCGGCACGACGTTGGCACTGTTGGGGTAATAAAATAATCGTCAAAACGCTCTCCAGTTTAATCTGTCGTTGGTAGTATAAATCTCCATATATATATATATATCTTTCTTTCTTATTTTTTGCGATTTTCAGGAAAAATCAAAAAATCTATTTCGAGAACAAAGCACATTGGGTGTGTGTGTGATTATTCTTGGAGGATAAAGTCCAACAGTGGCGCGATGGCGTCAGCAGAATGGATCGAGTAGCCTTCAAACACGACTTCGCAAGGGGCATCGACGTCAAACGCAAAGGGTACGTTCTCCCGGCCGAGCGGGATGGACTCGTCGTCGTCGTGGGTTTCGAGGGACGCCCGCGTGCTCTTCAACTGCGACCTAGCATCATGCATGATACTTCGTCCATCCCAATGGAGAAGCGACGTACAGTTCCGCTTCCAAGATGGTTTGGATGTTTGCGGGCGTAGCGGCAGACGACATATCAGCCTTGCTGCACGCAACGAGGAGGGGAATGCCATTGTCGTGAAGTTTCGGATGCACGAAGATATCGTACAGAAACCTACGAATCCATTAAGATCAGAGAGAAAAACGAGAGTTGTAGACGTACTCGGCAGCTTTTCGAACTTGTGCGGCGTCCCCAATTGTAGTAGCGTCGACGACAAACACGAGTTTTTTCGCGATGGGATAGAACTGCGACACTTGGCTGCGCAGTCGCTCGTGTCCTGGAAAGTCCAGCACGGACACGGTCGCGGCGTCTTCATCAAAGAGCGGGAACGTTTCTAGCGTTTCCTTCATGGACGTTACCGTGTCTACCTTCGTTGGTCCGTCGCGTAGGCGATGGAACAGAGCTGTCTTGCCGCCTCCGCACGGCCCCAGCAACAGAATCACATCGCGCTTTCCGCCAGGACCGCTTCCAGATGCAGCCAGCTTGATGATAAAGGCTAAGAGAAGCACCAGCACCGCCCCCGCGACCACGTACACGACATACAAGTTGCGCTCTTCCTCGTCCTTCGACATCTTCGTTCCACAGGTAAGTTACTGTGAATTGACGTGGAAATGCGGATATTCCTGTGCAATTTAATATTTCTATGCCTTGAGTTTCGTGCCACCTCTTATATCTCATTTAATTCAATCCTCTAGGAATGTATACATCGCACCTCTGACAATTGATTGTTCTTGTAGGCAATTCCCAACCAACAACGCAAATCTAGCTCCATCGTCATGAAGGTCCGCTCGTCCGTGAAGAAGATGTGCGATTCGTGCAAGACCGTGCGCCGCCGCGGCAAGGTGTACGTGATCTGCGACAAGAGCCCCAAGCACAAGCAGCGCCAAGGATTCCACACGATCGCGACTTCGGTCGTGGACACCGCCTCCATGCCGGCTGTTGCGTCGCCGAACGCGAGCTTTCGCGCCACAATGTTGCACGCGCAGTACCCTGGGTTGGCCTCGTTCCAATCCTTCCGCGAGGCTGTTGCCAAGCCGTTGTACTAGTGCATTCAATATAGATGAACAACCTTGTAGATTCTTCCAAGCTCGTGGTTATGATTCCATGCTCGTTTATGTGATACTCTTGCGGTGCGCTCTTTAGCTCCGACGTAAGTGCATTGAATGACGCAGGCATTCCATTACGAATGCCATACATCTGAAGAGAAGCACCTGGTTTGGTTCCATGACGCCGTTTTAGCATTATGGTACCCTAACTTTGCAAGGACCAGGAAGGGATTTAGTTGAAGTCTTCCAAATGCACTTCAAAGATCAACGTGGCGTTAGGAGGGATCACACCAGGCACACCACGGGCGCCATAGCCGTAGTCGCCGGTGATGGTCAACACGGCCTTTTCGCCCTTGGACATTTGCGCCACGCCTTCGTCCCAGCCTACAGACACACACGATCGTTTCAGATGAAATGGAGGAGGAGGCAGCATACCTTGAATCACGCGGCCGACACCGAGCGGGAATTGGAATGGGCGGTTCTTCTTATACGACGAGTCAAACACCGTGCCATCTTCCAACTACCCTCAGTCATCCCCATGAGAATCCTCATCTACATACGTCGTCATCATGGCGTACCTTGCCAGTGTAATGCATCACGCACGTTTGGCCTTGCTTGGGGCGTTCCCCATTCCCGGCTTCCGTCGTATTGACTTGGACTCCCATCGTTCTCTGACGCGTGATGCAACTCGTCCAACAATTATATTCCACATGTTCAGTGTTCTCTTCGTTTTACTATATAAAAACCCCTTGGTGAGTTTTCTGGATGTTTCAACACATAAGAAATAGATTTAAATGAAATCTAGAGCTATATAAATGAAAATTGGGCCATATCCGGATGTTGATGCCACAGTTAAAGCCACGTATCCGGATGCCCCTGGCCCACATTTGCCCCACAAGTTATTTCATAAACATGTTGCGCACCTCGTCCACTCGCGTCATCCGCCGCTGCTTCTCCACGGAAGCGACGCCTGCCGCCGCCGCCGCCCCCGCCAAGAAGAATGGATCGTCCTTGGGCCAGCGATTTGCTGCGTTCTTCGTCGGTGCCGCCGTCGGTGGTGCTGGCGCTATCTACCAAATCCGCCAAGACTTGCTGGTCTCGAACGGCGAGCTCCAGAAGGAACTCGCGGCGTTGAAGGGTGACGTCGTGGAAGCGAACGCTCGCCTGGCGCAGCGCGTGGCGCAACTAGAAAAGTCTTCCAAGTAATGTCATGTTAATTCCAGACCGCATCGCTTATCCCATCCCTATCACTCCAACAGAACGCACTAAATGCGAGCGTCAACCGCCTCTCGGCAAACGTGGAGCCCCCCAAGTAGAGCAGTTTACTGGCCCATGAGTCGAATGATGTGACGTCGCCGTCCATCATGGCGGCCACGGCGCGCTTGGCCGCTTCCTTGGTGTCTTGCACGACAAGCGGGAGCTTGAACATGATGGCGTCGGTGGAGCCGGCCGTCGTGGCAAACTGAGTGCGCAACGGACCTACATTTTTCACCATGGTCACCTAATGTGAATGTGATCTCCATTTGTTAACCTGGACAAAACGCAGTCACGCCGACGTGGCCGCGACTTTCGTACGCCAGGCCTTGACTGAAGCGAAGAACAAACGATTTGGACGCGGCGTACATGGCCGCCAGCGGCATCGCATTCGCGCCTGATATGGACGCGATGTTCAAGATGCGGCCGGAGTGGCGCTCCAGCATGCTGGGAAGCACGGCGTGGCAGAGCGACATGACGCTGAGCACGTTCAACTGCATCAGGTCGGTGATGGTGGAGGATGGTAAGGTCGCAAAGGGACAGCGGACCGTGCCGCCTGCGCAGTTGACGAGAATGTCGATGTGGAGGTGCAACGCCGCCACAAAGTCGACAACCATGGTCGGTCCAGTGGTAATGCCGAGGTCCGCAACGCACACGTGGACGTTGACATTCCACACGTCATGGATCTCCACGGCGATGCGCTCCAGCCCGTCCTTCGACCGACCCACAAGCACAAGATGGAACCCCTTCTCGCCCAATAGGTAGGCGATTTCACGACCCAGGCCCGACGACGCGCCAGTGACCACGGCCACGCCGTCGACGCGAGGCACAATCGGCTTGAGATGGCGCCCATGAAACCGGAGAAGACACTCGTCCACGACAAACACGATAAAGAGAAGGAAGATCACAGCAAACACGATGGACTCGACTGTCGCGGCGGCCAACACGTGCAGCGACAGCGCCAGTGCCACTGCCCCGAGCACATGAATTCCCCACATGCTGTATGTACCGTCGAACTATTATCCGGATAACGATGACGGAGGGTATCCGAAGACGCTTCAATCGTAAATTGAATTAGGGCCTGTTCCAAGTAGATATTTTTAGCTAACAGTAAATGAAAAATTCGTTCCAAGTAGAAAAAGAGGTCGTTGACGTGTTTTTCTAAATCGTGAAAAAACAAAGAGGTAAATCGATTTTGATTGGCTCATGCTATTTCTGAAAACTACTTGGAACTTCCCCTTAATAATACAAACGCTCGTACACTCGAATTTGTAGATTATCCCACCACCCACCATAACCAATATAAACACTATCAACCTTCTGCAGCAGCTTTTGAAGTGGACACCTTCCACGTAGAGGTCACGGGGGTGGAACCAACTGGTGACACTTTAGAAATGGCAGCCAAAGTCGAAATGGTTGAGCTAAAGACCGAGAATCGTGACCTGGTGTTGATGCATGCCGCCATTGAGGCAATACGTACAGTACATACACGATTCAAAATACCCTTCGACGCATCCAGAACGACGACTTTTCCGGAGACACTGGCGGGGTCCAAGATAGCCGACAGCTCAACAAGGTTCAGTTTGACGAGTGTGGATCGAAAGGAATTCTTACAAACCTCAAAGTAATTCACCCGTGAGCATTATTTAAGCTCCATTGTGTCGTTACCGATAGCAATTACTGGCGAAGTGGGGTGTCGATTTTG
This sequence comes from Aphanomyces astaci, assembly GCF_000520075.1. Classification (NCBI taxonomy): domain Eukaryota; phylum Oomycota; class Saprolegniomycetes; order Saprolegniales; family Verrucalvaceae; genus Aphanomyces; species Aphanomyces astaci. The sequence continues at coordinate 370,213 of NW_009798300.1, read as the reverse complement.
AATTCACTTTGGACATTTGGGCTTGCCATATTAACGTTACCATGGCCACAGTTGGTTATTGTACCGGTATGATGATGTTTTATTTCGATAGACTACGAGGTGTACAGCCACCCACGGCCATCGGTCGTCACTAGTATTTATTTCTCGTGGCTCGTCCATCACGTTCACACGAAGCGCGCAGCAAATACTGTGACTTTGCTCACCACGACGCCGCCTAGGAAGATGGCTCCCATGAGGGCGAAATATACAAACACGGAGATCATGGTCTGCTCCGTGGGCGACTGGGTGTCGTTGTAAAGATTGTCGGTCACCATGGCCCTGTTTTGCCACGCGTGGTTAGCCATGATAGACGTCGCACACACGAGAAACACGCGAACCACCTTGGGCAATGAAGCTTCCTGCTCGTTCTTCGTGCCAGGGGACGTCTTGGCCTCGTCGGACATGGCTAGCTGGGTCCCGTTGGTTGCCCGCCTGACTTGCTTCTTTGCTACTAGTACTAGTACCATTCTGCGTTCGTTGTTGAATTGTCTGAAAATTGATTGATACAGGATATCTTTACCACCATGTATAAAATGACAGAGGTATCCCACCAACAAGATTCGTCAGGCAATTAATTCCAAGTGTACTATTAATATGGAATACTTCCTCTGTTCCAGGTTACTGGTGCCATTTGACTTTGAACTGTCCCCCAAAAGCCAATTCTTACTCAAATTTGGCATGTGATATCTTCATTGATTGGAAATTGAAATACAATTTTGCCAAAATTGAGTGTTTTTTAAGCTTTCTCACCAATGAAAAGTCGGTAAATGAACAAAAACTATCGAATTAGCCAATCTAAAACAAATGGCACCACTACGTAACTTGGAACAAACTAAATTTCGAAATGGCACCAGTAACCTGGAACAGAGGAAGTATGCTTCAGTTATGGAGAGATAGAAGTGCCCTTCAAGTTAAGTCATTAGAGTCCAACTACACTACGGGGACAAAGCAGCCAAGACGTCGACGGTCTCCAACACGGTGGCGAATTCGTTGTGCAGCACGCCGAGGGAGATCTCTTGGACGGTTTCCGCGTCAAAGTTGAGCGTCTGCAGTTTGCTGCCTGGGGCGGTCGTGTGCTCGAACATGGCGGTGGCGTCGCATGGGAGGAACACGGTGAAGCCCAAGTTGCCGGCCATTCGGACGGCGGCGGTGGTGCTCACGCAGTGCGAGGTCGTGAGGCCCGCGATGACGAGGACGTTCCACTTGTTCGTGTGGAGGAGCTGTTCCAACGTTGTGCCGATGAAGGACGAGTTCACGTGCTTGATCAACACGTGTTCTCCGTCAACGGGTTCAGCGAACAGGATATCTTTACCACCATGTATAAAATGACAGAGGTATCCCACCAACAAGATCGTCAGGCAATTAATTCCAAGTGTACCAACTTTCTATTAATATGGAATATGCTTCAGTGATGGAGAGATAGAAGTGCCCTTCAAGTTAAGTTTGAGGGCAGAATCACTTTGAACTCACTAAAGGTTACTATAGTACTACGTAGTATGCCACATGAAGTATGAGCAGGCAGGTACTGCGTAGCATTCAAGTTCATTCGAGTCCGACTACTATGGGGACAAAGCAGCCAAGACGTCGACGGTCTCCAACACGGTGGCGAATTCGTTGTGCAGCACGCCGAGGGAGATCTCTTGGACGGTTTCCGCGTCAAAGTTGAGCGTCTGCAGTTTGCTGCCTGGGGCGGTCGTGTGCTCGAACATGGCGGTGGCGTCGCATGGGAGGAACACG
>NW_009798300.1:350539-367548 GCF_000520075.1 Aphanomyces astaci | reverse complement strand
ACGTTGTGCCGATGAAGGACGAGTTCACGTGCTTGATCAACACGTGTTCTCCGTCAACGGGTTCAGCGAACGACTGCGGCTGGACGCCGGTCGGGTTGTTCGTGGGATGGAACGGGGAATCAGGTGACGTCGAGTGGTGGTGGATGTGCACGATGGGCAGCCCGTTGTCGCGGAAGGCGGCGATCAAGCTCTCGACGTTCGATTCGAACTCAGGCGTCGACCGTTCCAGGTCCGAGTAGGGAGGCTGGCGGAACCCTTCTTGGACGTCGATCACGATCAACGCAGTGTTGGCTTTAGGGAGGTCGATAGGCATGATGATGTGCGGTGCTGGGGTGGGACGGAAGGTTCGCAAGTGAAGTACTAGTAGGACGGACCACCTGCGTGCGCAATAATATTGTGGTCGCACAATCCAGTGTCGAAAGTTCAATGTTCACATCGGAATGTAATGACATTCTATAACCTTTTGTTTGGTAGGATCATTACATTTATCCGAATATATCCGGAATTCAATTATATTTTCGGGAAAGCCTGTGGGATTAATTTCTAATCTTGGCTGCTTGTCAAGCTCATGAAATCCAGCGAAATTCAAAAAGTGCGCAACAAAAACGAATCGATGCCAATCTCCAATGAATAGTGTAATTCATAAGTACTAACGTTAATTAACGTTAGAGTCGCTACCTGGTATCGATCGCGTCATGTGGAGACTTTGGAAGTGCTGCCGAAACGTGAAGATCAAAATTGGAGCTCATGCAGTTCACCACGTGAAGTATGTAACCCAGATATATTCAATTATATATGCAATTTTAGACTTTGCACAATTATACCGTCAATTAAAGTAATGCATTATGCATATAAAATAGTAAAATCAACATTAAATTACTTTTGAAAATCGTCGACACATCGCCAATTTCCATATCATTGCACAACTTATAGCATGACGACACCGCTTGTGTTTCCGAACGACGGCGTCGTGCTCGTGGTAGTTGACCTGCAACAGGCGTTCCTCCAGCCTCCATACACAACACGCGAGCGTTCTACCCCCCAACTCGAAGCCAACGTCACTCGCTTGCTCTCTGCGTTTCGTCTCGCTTCGCTTCCCGTCGTCCACATCCACCACCACGAGCCGACGCCTGGGACATTGTTCAGTCCGGACTCCAATCCCAGCACTGTCCTTCCGCAGACGTATGTAACTCCCCTGCCCCATGAGTCCGTCGTGATCAAGCACGGCGGTTCCGGCTTTGTTGGCACGAGCTTGGAGGCGCTCCTTCGATCGAAGAAGTGGGAAGTGCTCGTAGTTGTGGGCATGTCCACCGTCCATTGCGTCAGCTCCACCGTCCGCCATGCTAGCAACTTGGGTTTTCAGGTGTACCTGCCAAACGACGCTTGCGCCACGTTCAACCGGGCGGCGGCCCCTGGCTCCAAAGTCGCAAGTCAGTTTGATGCGGAAACCATGCACGCGGTGGCGCTCAGCGCCATGCACGACGAGTGTGCCATGGTCGTGTCGACGGACGAAGTCTTGGAATCGCTTGGCGCGTAGGCGGCATGAGTACGACTAGTATTAATAGTACTAAGTATTGTCCTTTTACCCAAAATTTGGACTTTTGTGCTGATTCGCCAAATCTATCAATCGATTCTTTGTGCTGACTTTTGTACGGAAAATCCTCCAGACTCACACTAATTTCTTCCACACACTAATTCGATGTTGAATTGGTCGAAGAGTGGATTTGATTGGCTACTTGATTCGTGATCAGGGTTTTGATTGGTTGATCGATTGTCTGCCGATTTGGTGTTGAGCACCGCTCCAATTTCGCATCGACTTGACATACAGTACTAGGAATGGAACAAGTACAGTGCAGTACACTCTAGTGTGACGTTTCCATGATGTCAAACTGAACACAAAGCCGACCATTGCAATGCCTCCATTTCAGGCTTGTTCGTCAGCTAATTTATGTAGACAGCCTCGGCTAGACAATGGCTGTCAAAAGCTCAGGACACGTCAACAATGTGAAGTTATTTTGGTCAGAATTCATTCGGCTTGCTTGGTGACTGCAATATTACTATTCACGGTTTGCCGCTACTTCGCCATGATATTTCAATCGTTACTCCACCAACCGTACTACCAAATCTTTCTTCACTCTGTCCTCAACAACAAAAGCTGTCGAATATTGTATACATTCAAATGTTAGGCCAGGAAAGCGCTAACTCCCACGATCACGAGTGCGACCAACGACATGGTCACGCTTCCGACCCCGCCCGAGGTGCCCGTCTGCACCCCAGTCACCGACGCATCTAAGGATGTGGTGGTGATGGTGGTGGCAGGGGTAGAGAGGGGGGCGCGTGTGCCGTTGGGCAGTTTGTCTTGGGGGGGCTTATCGCCGTGTTGGGGACGAGGGGGGAGCACGTCGTTCGAATGGTTGCCGAGTGGTCCGGTGCCGTTCTTGGCGCCGTTTCGGGGGCGGTGGGGGATTTCACCGTGGGGGTGATGGATGAACGTGGAGTTGCCCGTCGGTTTCGTGTGGTTGCCGTCACGAAGCGTGTCATTGTGACGACGGGGGGAAGGACCGGGGGGGGAGTTCGTGTCGTTGAATCGGGTGTGGTTGTGGATGTCTTGAGGAGGAAGGGGAGGGGCGACGGCGGTGATGCCGACGATGCAAGTGGCAGCGAGAACGAAAGCAGTTATTTTCATAGCGAGCAAATTTGGTTATGGCAGATTGTGGTGTCAATGAACTACAAACGCTATAAGAGCGCTGTGATTGGGCGAAACTATTTGAGTAGTTCTGGTCACCCAACCGACGTGGCACACGGTGGCCACGATGTGGACACGCAAGTGGATCTTTGAACCAATCGAGTGCCACGGCAGGTTGGCCATATCTCATCCGTGAGAATTTCAGGGGGTTCAGCTGATTCTATCCCTCATTTACAAGTGACAATGATTTTCTAGCCAATACTGTTGGAAGGACTGCCACATGCTCTAACAGTAACAGTAAGTGTTTGTCGGACTCGTGACGACGAAAGTGGTGGAACTACATCACATGCATAAATACTCTAGTTATACTTCAGTACTATTATAAACTTGACTACAGTACGGATATGCTAAGTAGTACCTAGTAAGATTTAAGCTTTCCAGTAGTATGATGCAGCTGTCGTACTGGCCCGACAGCGCTGCAAGTTAACGTTACTATTTCCCAAGTGGACACGATTAGCCATGTTAGTTGAATAAATTATTACTTGACATTGGTGATGCCTTGACATAACGTTACTGTATGTATTAATATAACCGTCAATTTAGCTATTCATAGCACGACGTAGCCGTGCAATCTCCACCAATAACAGGCATGGACTCACCCTCAAATTTGCATTTTGTGAGTCCAATCCTCGTACTACACTATAGTAGTTCGTGCTACCTGATCAATAATACAGTAGGGTTCAGCTTGGAGCCAGAAAATAATTTTGAATTTGCTAAAAATCTCCCAATTCTGCGCGACTCGTAAAACCGATCACAAATCTCACCGCGAAAATTTCGTTGGCTTTCCCAATTCCGCAGCAGTAACCACGAAGTAAAATGAAAAATAGTGTAGCCAATCAGTGACAAGGAGTTTTAGACTGACCAATGGGAGCGATTTGTGATGGGTTTTGGTGACAGGGTCCGGAAATTCGTACCAAATCAATACATCGAAGTAATACAGTATAACAACGGTTTCTGGTCATTAATCTCGATTAATGAACAACAGCCTCAACCGTATACTGATGGAAGTTAACTTACCTAAAATTAATCATATAAGCTTACTTTACGAGATTCCTCCAAACGATTGACTAGAAGTAAATCGATAGGCAATTCTCAGTTCACACAAGGTGTAGTCATTTGCTAAGCTTTTCCACTCCATTGGGTAAACCTTCTCACAGGGTACACGACGAGAACAAAGCTAAGCAGTAGCATTTGCATCTAGCAACAATACCATAAAGTGGGAGCCTGAAGTATATTTCAATGTAACGTTACGCGTTATTTACACTATTAATAGCAAGGTTGATACGAAACCCGCCGTGGCAAGGACGATCGAGCTGGTTGTCAGAAGGGGGGTCGGAAGCAGAATTTGCGTCGTTTCGAGGAAGGGGGCAGTCATGTGGAAGGTCAAAGGGAGAATAGGGTTTGAAGTTGGTGTCTTGTGAATGAAAGGGGGACGGGGAAATGTCGGCTTTGAGGCTGACGATGGTACAGTACTGGCAACGACAACAAAAGTGGTGAATTTCATGGAGCAAGTTTTGATTTTGGAAGTGGGTAGGATGATTACGAGAGATTTTGCGGGTGGAATGCAAGGTCATTCCGACGCAGGGCGCAAAACACATACAAGTACCCCGGGTATGTGTTGTAACCGTGGATATGGAGGGCGAAATAATGCTCGAAGGTTCAATATATTTGGTGTACATTTCAATTCACAGTCAAGTGCTATCTATATATGGACTGAACACATTCGATTTGGAATATCAAGAGTAAGGTTCCCACAAACACTAACGTTAGCACATCCAGTGTCTTACCAGCGTGTGACTTGTCCATCTTGGGCACGATGGAAACACAAGAAACTAACTTCTCCTTCCTCGACAAACGAAGACGATTTGTAATCCGGAACACGTCGACGTAAGTTAAACTACTTGGAACTTCCCCTTACCAAGCGAACTACCGGTATCTGGACTTGATCATACAGTAATTCTGGCTTAGCACACTTGATCGGCTTAGCACACTTGATCGTGTGCTAAGCCAGAATTACTGTATGATCAAGTCCAGATACCGGTAGTTCGCTTGGTAAGGGGAAGTTCCAAGTAGTTTTCAGAAATAGCATGAGCCAATCAAAATCGATTTACCTCTTTTTCTACTTTGGTATAGTGAGTTGCGTAAAAAATCGCACAAAAAGTAGGAAAATGTACTTGGAACCACTTTTTCATTTTGCTAAAAATATCTACTTGGAACAGGCCCTCAGCCAGAATTATGACCAAGTCCAGATACAGTAGTTCGCATACCATATAGCCAGAAGTTGTTTGCGGCGATGCCGTGTGAATACAAGTAATTATTAATACATTGCCAGAAAGGTGTGAGTACTGTATCCCCCTTAGTGCAAAAGGTAGCAACAAAGCGGAAACATCTGAAATCCACCACTACATGAGACATTTTGCAGTCGACTACTGAATGCTAAATCCTATGAGTACTTCCGACCCACCAATCGTTAGCGAATTTCGTAACAATGTTATGCAAAATGAATGTATTGAAGGTATCACTCGCAACTTAGGCCAGCAACGTGCAAAGTCCAACAAGCGCAAAGGCGACCAACGATACCATCGCACTTGCAGCGCCTGAAGTCGTCCCCGTTTGCACACTGATTGGTGTCGCACCCGTGGAGGCGGTAGTAGTGGGGGCTTTCGTAGTCGAGGTGTTATGATGGTGAGGCCCGCCGTGCGGATGGTCCGTGTGGTTGCCATGCGGTTCGGTGGCGTTGTGGGGGTGGGCCGTGTGGTTGCCATGCGGTTCGGTGGCGTTGTGGGGGTGGGCCGTGTGGTTGCCATGCGGTTCGGTGGCGTTGTGGGGGTGGGTACCGTTATGATGACCGAATGGGCCATCAAAAGCGGAATGGCCATCGTGTTCCGTGTGGTTGTGATCGTGCTCGAGGGTGTCGTTGTGACGAATTGGGTGGTCATGACGAGGATGGTCTAGGGGGGAGTGGGGGGTGTCACTCAAGTTGGCCTCTTGTGGAGGGTGTTGGGGGCCACCGGCAGTGGCGCCGACGAGGCAAGTGGCAGCGAGAACAAAAGCACTGGTGGACTTCATGGAGGAACAAATGAAAAATGTCAATTGGGGAATTGGCCGATCTAATTCTTGGTTCGTGCGAGTCTGATGTTGAGTTTCAACATAAGTCGGGATATTTCGTGCAACGGCAATTTCTCTACCACTGGAAGGATGTGGCCAGAAAGTTGGCTGGTCCCATGTGTAGTGTTGAAATGAAATATCCTTCAAGGATCTACGTGAAATTATAATACTAAGCCAGTGCTAAGGAGTCCAGGGGGATGGATGGTAAGGCCCCGTTTACGCCATTCACCGATCATGACTGGTCGCCACTAACGTTACTGGGTGCGCTAGTTGAACAGGGGAAGCAATTCGTATCCATACATTTTGTCTACACATGAACACTTGCATTTTGTAACAACGACCCGCAAGAGTGTTATAACAACGGTATAGTTCCAAAATATATCGTAGAGGAGCTGTAAAGCTACACCAAGTCTCGTCAACGCAGCAGATAAGTAAAGGCCGTGGAGGGCACGCAATGCCAACGTTAGTGGCAAGTCACACGGTGGCAAGTGCGTGCGTGTGCAGGGGATGCATTATTTACCCTACGAATCTTGTTCAATGACCTCTTGTTCAGTGTTTGGTTGGCTATTTCTAGTCATTGCTGTCGTAGTACTATAAAATGCTCCTGGACATTAATATGCATACTCACTGCACTGCATGCCATCGCTACCTTGCCGAGACATGAGTGGGGCCTTGAACCACATTCTTGACATCGTAGAAACCTTTGTTAACAGCTCGTTCGGATTACTGACCGAATAATAATGAGCCAGGATGCGAACATCGAAACATTAACGTTTACGCTACGCACGATGCTTTATCGCTGACGTCGTCTTGGACTTCGACCTCAACCAATGACCATACTAGAGCCTCTTGGTCGATCGACCCATTAAAAAACCTTCCTGGTATAAAGTTCAAGAGCAGTACATGTAGGATAAGGTGCACACAGCCCAACGATTACTTGGTAGTAACATATTATAATGTTTACACTGTTATTCTAATAATATACTATGTAGTACCCACCGGCTGATGTACAAACATAGAGCCGAAAGACCCGTTTATTGGGTGCTTGCTGTAACAGTAGTACATCACTTCTCAGCCAATCCACACCGGTTGGCGGAAATTGTAGTCCAGATGGAGCAAATTAGTGTTGGACGCCCGCTGGCGATTGAGGTTTTGGAGCTCTCGCCAGTGGAGAATTTAGTACAGCAGGGTTGGCATACATTATATTGTCTGTAAGATTTTTATTCATGCTGCCAGCGTGCTTCAGGACGTCGGGATGGCATACTTCGTTGAAGAAGCCCATTGGGACCTCAATCGCATAGAACTGTAATCGACCCAACAGATCTGTTGAGAAATCTGTGTTTATGGAGCGTTTACATCATGATGTAAAATTTATTGGCAACCGGTGTGGGTCTGAAAAATGTAAATTTTTCAGACCTGAAGATTTTTACATTTCTACATCAGCCGGTGGGGATGCTCTATCTAATATTAGAACAAGCTCCATAATGCTCGACTATTTAAGTACTTACAGTATAAGTTAATAGAATTGTGCTCCCACAAATATATATATCGTTGATACATTGAACGAATTTTACACCACCGTTTCGATCGAAGGTCGCCACCGCTTTACACGGCGCCGTTTCGGTTTCTGCGCCATATACACGTATGCCGCCGCAGTCCACTTCATTCCAGAATTTGCTCGATGAAAGTCACAGCCCTCCTTGTCGCTGTCGCCATTTGCACCGTGGACGCAGGCTCGTCCACCCAGCACCCCCCACGTCAACCATACGACATCAACGGCACGCACAGCCCAGTTAGCCGCCCTCGCCACACCTACCCTCGCAACGGTACGCTCCACAATGGTCACCGTACGAAATTTCCGGCCATTTCCGCGTCTGAGCACCACCGCAACCACTCGAAGCCCCCTTCTGGCAACGCCGTGGTTGATCACCCCGTCGATCTCCCCCGCCGCAATGGCAGTCACCGCCACTACTCTGGTAATCGCTTCGATGCCAACGCAGGCAAGCCTCATCACGCCAAACATCCAAGCACCACCAGCCCATAACCTTCGCGTCGTGTCAACCCCAAGCTGCAATAATGTCGCGCACTATGGGAAGGTTGGTTTTAGTTTGTGAGTGGTGAACGCGATGGAAATAACGTTATAACATACGCCCATCGTCCCGCAGTTACAAACCTTGTGAATATCAGGCTTGTTATTGAAAGGCCTACTTTCTGTACTGTGTTGTGTGATTGATGGCTACAAACCACGTCGTTATCTCCTCCAATTCTGAACAATTCAGAGGAATAGCTGTTACCCACCGTGCGGCTCCCTCCCCATGTTGTTATGAATACTAGTCGTAGTGAGTTTGATGTTAAACCAACTGCAAAATGAACCACTACTCTAGTAACTACGAGTAGTACGAGTTGTTTTCATTCACTGTCAATTCGCCATGATCCACGTCAATGTTCTAGAGCAGGTCGCGCCATACCTGGTAGAATGATGACTCGTTGGGTGGTCGCTAGTATAACGTTATATCAGTACCATCAAGAGAGTCAGGAACAGTCCAATTGTTCAGTGGGAACTGAATTCTGGCTGCAATCACCCCGACAACCGCACAACCATTGGGTATTTCACATTCAACGACCTGCCCCGCAATCAGTCGACATATTTTGATCCTTTCAGTGTGGACCACCGTTTGGACCAACCCAGCAATTTCACTCATAATGCCACTGGATCTCACAATAACCACACGGGTGGCCTCAACAGGACGACCCCCCATCGACCCCCAAAGTCCCATATGAAAGACATCATACAGTATACCGTACTATCACGAGAATATGTCAATTTGCGATTTGGAGAACTTGAACAAACATATCACCACATACGAAAATACCAGCGCGTAAAAAGCGCACGACCGATGGACCCATTATTGTATTCACACTTTACAAGTCGATTCATTTTGATCTCGTCGACTGGAAGCATGAGGATGATGGCAGCCCCGCTGGCTTTCGTTGGATTTTTTGGGGTTGCTACAGCCCTCCCCCCGTGCAACTCGTGGGACACCGCCAAACTGCTGCCCAAAGTCTGGCCCTGTGGGGTCGCTGTGGGGCGCCCGTTTTCGAAATCCCTGTGGGACTTTGTCCGGACCGATGTCCAGGCCCTGTGCACCAAGGGGCCGTGCGTCACACTATTCAAAACGCTCAACGACCTCCAGTGCTCTGTGGATCCGTCAGGGCGCGTCGTCAACGCCAACATCCGATGCGACACCACTGCGTGGCTCACTCCAACCACAACACCCATAACATCAAACAATCCTCCGACTCCCCAGCCCCCCACCCCTCAACCCCCCCGCACAACCGTTCGACCAACTGTCACCACGACGTTGCCGCCTTTGGCTGTGCCAACTACTACTACGACGACGACGTGCAAACCATCCAGCTTTCCTGGGGGTACGTGCTCCAACCAAGTCGCACTCAATACTTCGACTGCCAACAAGTTTACGACAGAAGGCCCCGTCAATGCTACCACCCTCCTTCGTCGTCAGTTTCCGTCCAATGACAAAACCAATTATACCCAAAACTTGTGCGCTATATGCCATCCTTCTATCAGACCTCATCTTGAAACCCTGTAGGATCAAGGAGGACATGATGGCATCGCACTCGCCGCCTGTCCCGATGCTAAGCGGGGGCTTCGTCATAGTAGCATTGGTGGCCCACCTTCTTGCAGCAATGATATGGTGATGGTGCTATAAACTACTGCCACGTGTCCTAGTTGTAACTACGTTGAATACCTACTGTATTCAAGTCTACTGTAATTGTCGAAAATGTGCTTCTGCATGTACTGTTCAAACGTCAACACATGGTGAAACTTCAATGTGCCCAGTTCAACTAAATATTCCCCAACCTTCAAGTGTCCATCTGCCTAACTGCAAAACTGGTGCAATTATACATGTTATTTGGCATGTATTACTACTTACTACTACTACATACTACTAACCAACGCAAAGTCAGATGATCAATCCCTTTTCCCGTAACGTTAACGTTAAATATAGTTATCTCGATCTGCTATCGTATAGTGTTTGTCTACTACACTTGTATCTTGGTATCATCTTCTTCACACATTTGCTGCAACACGAGGCGCAGCACGGCCCTATCACATATCATACATACCCCATCTCAATATCCCCAACTAGAATCAACAACTACTACGTAGTAACTAACTAACAAGGGGACGTACTCTGAATCTTTGGCCACCTGGAGGCCAACTGTCACGGCTTCCAGTCGTTTTTGCATGGCTGGTCGCAGCGAGGTCCCGCCGTCTTCTTGCTTGACAAGACCATTGCAATGGACACATCCATGTTGATTGGTGCTTTTGGGGGCATCAGTTACTTCAGCTACTTTTGCAGCTTTGTCCTTCTATACTTAAAATAGTAAACATCCCACGATCATTTGTTCAATGTTTACATGTATGTATACAGTAACTAACAATTCGAATGTCGACGTCAATCGAAGGAGAGATGCAACCAAATGGACAGAGAATCGACCGACCAATCAAAACCCACCACACACATTCAAGTGCCCAATCAAACTCGAGTACCAAGCGAATAGTGTGTGAATGGCTTCAAATAGTGTGAATCACGTCAACACAATTCCATACAAACATCAGTACAACCAATCGACCGGTATCGGCAGCAGTATTGAGCCAATCAGATTGCACGAAACGATCATAAAACATCTTAATTTAGTGTGAGACCTAAATTCGTGTGAATCCAATCACCACAGGACAACACTATCTATATACAAAATTTCAGTATAAACAATCAACAAATAGATATAAACAAATAGATTTGGCGATTCAGCACGAAAGTCTGCCAAATTTTGGGGCAAAAGGATAATATCGATACTTTTTGGTTGAAAGGACAATAGTATATCATGATAGAAATAGTATGCGAATACGCACTTCGTACCTTGTCTTGGGCCACCAAATACTCTTTCAGCTTGGTCGTGGCTTGTTGTGATTGGTCAGTCCACATCTTCACTTGTTCCTGCAGTTCTTTGATCTGTTCTTGCTGGCTTTTCGTCACCCCCGACAGCATTTTATTGCGGGCAGTCTGTTTCCTGTCTCGTTCTAGATATGGACAATGGACATATTATCAAATATATATTCACGAATATTTCAAAATCTGACCAAACATGTTACTGAAAAAAGCGAATTATTCGAAAATAGACGTAGTATCAGTTTATTCAAATATTGTGGATTCGATACGAATTTCCAGACCCCGTCGAATCGACGCTATTGGCTAATCCATTTTTGAGAGTATTTGATTGGTTCTTGCAGAATGGACAAGCATATTCAACCAATCAGAACTCCAGCGTGATTTAATATTGATTCGACAAACCAGGCAAATTTTGCAAGTTTATAGCGAATTCACAATATACTGACGAACATTTTACTGAAAACATGCGAATTTTGGATGTAATTTGATCCTTTTCCTGAAAAAAGATGATTATACCTTCGAGCTGGCCTAGCTTGGACTGCAAGAGCTCGATCTCGGCCTTGAGCTTGAAGTTTTCGGCCATTTCCAAGAAGTCGTTGCTTTGTTTGAGCAGCGCTGCGTGCTTTTCGTTCACGGCATCTCGGGCGTCGTCCTTTGGGGCGGATGTAATAGCGTTGGACGACCTAACGACACTGGCCCTAGGTTCATCGCTACACGAATCATGGTCGATACCTTTTCAACACCACCTCTTTCCTGATCTCCTTGGACTTGCCCTCTTTCAATGATCCTGCAACCTTCGACTCCTTCACTAGTCGCGCCCCAAATGCATACTGTGTCGTAGATGCTGTTGTCGCTGGGGTCGTTGATGACGAGGATGCCATGTCTGCCTTATTCGTGCTAGTACTGCTAGGCAGCACAGGAATCCTCGAGGTTCCTGGAGCAGTCGCGATGGCCGAACGAGATCTACATGAACACATCACCATCTTCATGCATATATACTCCGATACTCACTTCTTCTTGGGCTGCTGGTCCACGGCGGCGGCGGCCCCAACTTCAGCGTCGCCTTCCCGCTTGCTCATTCAAATTTCAAACAAATTATCCGAATGATACGGATAAATCTCTGTCTAGGGCTTCAATTACTTGCTATATCCCTAAATAGGATTCGAAATACCTTAACCAAGCGTTTTGGCTTTGGCAATGCGATCTTGAAGGAAGCGGGTGAAGTCCACGGAGCTGAGGGCAGTTGAAGGGTCTGCTTCGGCGAAGGAGCGCGTGGCTAGAGGAACCCCATGTAAGTGTACACGCAGGAAAGGGTACATGCAGGTTCAGAGTGAGTTATGGGTAAGTACCTGCTTTCGTGGACTTGAGGTGGCGAAGGTGCAACAAGCGATACCATGTCGTGGCCGCGTTGTACGTTTTGGACGCCAAGTCGTCATGCAACTGCATGCGGTTCAATCCGTATCCGTCCATCTAGGACATTCATCACGTCAACACGCATGTCCCTCCCAATATATGTCGTACCTCGGCAAGGATCTCGCTGTGCAGAGCGGCGTTGGCCACGAACAGCGACGACGAGATCTCAGATGACAATACGTGTTGGTTCTCCATACCCAGCCACGTGTGATGTCGAATATGCTCTACCCGCATGCGCTACAAGCGCCTTAGACACATCCGCATCGAGAAATGTCACGTACATCGTTTGCATCCACGACCAAGATAGCGCCCATGAGATCGCGTAGCTCGGGCGACACGGTCGATGGGATGTCGAACGCTCCGCCGAGCACTTTCTTGTACAATGCGTCGGTGGTTTTGCCGTCAAACGGGGTTCTTCCCACCGTCATCAAGTACAGCACGACCCCCAAACTCCATGCATCCACAGGTCTAATATATCAAACATACGCGACATTTGAAAATATATTTTCCATATATATATTAATAATATTCGTTTTTATTAGTTGGTCGTACTTGCCATCGTAGGTTTCTTGAAAGATGATTTCGGGCGCCTAATAATAATATAAAACACCTGTGATTAATCAACCCAATCGTATACTACGTAGTACTGAAAAGATGACGAATTTTAATTCGTTGCTGGTCAATTTTTAGTGTAAATTGCTCCGTTGCTGAGATAGTTGCTGTACCATAAACGCTGGCGTGCCGCAAAATGCCGACAATTTCTTGGAATGGTCCAAGTCCCGAGAGCCAAGCCCAAAGTCCACGATCTTGACTGTGGGTGGGTTGTTCGTGTGGTCGTGTACAAATATATTTTCTGGCTAATAGAATCATACCATTAATTATTATCCCATGCTGAATAATTCCACCATTTTGGCAAAGATATATATATATATTGAAAAAATAAAGGTGGACGAACTTTGATGTCGCGGTGAATGATATTTTGACGATGCAGATACGAAATCGCATCGACCAGTTGGCTGAATATGGCTCGCGCGGTGGCTTCTTGCACCCGCGTTCGTCTACGAATGTACTTGCCCAAGTCTTCCCTACGCAAACAATACTAATACGTTATTAAAAAATAAATAATATCCTAGAAAAACCTATGCTAAATATTGTGGATTCGGTACAACTTTCCAGACCCCGCCGAATCGATACGCTATGGCTAATCCAATTTTGAGTAGATTTGATTGGATCTTACAGAAACGACAAGTAGTATATTCAACCAATCAGATCTGCAGCGTGATTCAATATGGATTAGACAAACCACGCGAATTTTGGAAGTTTATAGCGAATTCACAATACACGCTCATGCCAATTAATACTCAAGCAGGGTTTACCCTTCGCACAGCTCCATGGCTATCAAAATGTACTCGGCGGTTTCGAGGATTTCATACAACCGCACGACGTTTGGGTGGTCGACTTCTTTCATAATATCCACCTACACGCCGAGGACGACATATATATAGTATGTATGATATGGGATTCAGTATAGGACCACACACCAATCAATATATTTACCTCTTTTCGAATGAGGGGAATTTGGTCCGTGTCGAGACTAAGCTGGGCCTTGTTGTAGACTTTTATAGCCACCACTTGGCCTGTCAGTCGATGGGTGGCTCGGCGCACCTACGAAGCAAGCCTTCAATCATTATCGGGAATCGTTCATTCAACACCTTGCCAAAGCGCCCGTGGCCGATCACAGGACCCAGCTGGTACATGTCCATCGTGTCGTTGGGTTGGTGCAGGGCGCGCAGTACGCGGGGATCGGGGGTCTTTGGCTTGAGCTTCAAAGAGGCCGATGGCGGAGGAGACGTGGTTGCTGCTTCGAGATGGGGTCAGGGCTTTGCAGAGCCATGAAATTGGCAACGTACTGGAACGACGGGATGTCGATACGGGAGTGACAGCTCGACCTGTGGCTGAGGTTGTGGAACTCGTCGATCGCAGCTACCAAATGGAGATTGGTGGGAAAGATAGCAGCTGGCTATAGATGCCATCATGGACGACTGGGCGTATACCTTGTTGGGCGGTACGAAAGACATGATTCAGTTATGTGGTAGTAGTACTGTGCAGCAGCCAGCGAGTGAGTTCCTTCAAGTTGGCACGCGATGCAGAACGACGCCGTTTCGTGGATCCCGTTTGAAACCGCCGTGAAACGGTTTGGTCAAAATACTAATAGCCCAGTCTTATAATTACTTCGAGTACGTTGAGACTCAGTAGTATGTGTCCAGTCTTCAAGTACTGTACAATACTTTGGGCCAAGTGTACTACCAGTACTGAAGTACTACTTCGAAGTACCAGTAGTAGTGTACTGTAATAGTACTATTAGTAGTACTCTGTAGTCATCCCAGTAGTCATCATGAATTCGCCAATCAGCACGCGGGAACCGTCGCGCAAAGTGGTCATTTCAAATTCATGACTGCAAACAACATCACGACAGGTGATACCACCGATGCCGCCGCCGCTGATGCGAAAGCACGGACATCGCAGCTCCGTCGCGCAATCTTTCTCATGGTGTTGATCAACATCGTGCTGCCGATCGTGCTCTTCGCGGTCGTGTCCAAGTACATGGCCGAAGTGTGGGCGCTGCTGCTGTCGGGGGTTCCGCCGGCGCTGGAAGCCATCGTTCACGTTCTCCGCGACCGCCACCTGGACGTGGTGCCGTGCGCGGTCGTCGCGTCCATTTGCGTGTCGGCAAGCGTCGCCGCGGCCACGTCGGACGCGCGGCTGTTGCTTGTCAAGGATTCATTCCTGACTGTCGGATTCGGCCTGACGTTTCTGGGCTCCATGTGCTTGTCCAACGAGAATCTCATTTGGTACTACAACCGCCAGTTCAACGGACCCGAAGCAAAGGCGCGCCTCGATGCCATGTACGCATACCCTGCAGTGAAACAGGTGACCACCACCATGTGCTGGGTGTGGGGCGGGGGGCTGCTGGCCGAAGCGGCGGTGCGCATCGTCCTCATCTACGTGCTGGAAGTGCATGTGATGGCGTATGTCAGTCCTGTGATCATGGCCGTCACGTTCACAGCATTGGGGGGGTGGAATTCGTGGTATGTCAAGCACGTCCAGGCAAAGTACAAAGCTGAGGCCGTCGTAGTAGTAGCACCGGGGGAAGCAGCGAGCAGTCCACACGTCGAATCAGCCCCCCAAGTCACCCCGTTTGAGAGGCGGTCCAGTTCGTTGTCGGCCTAACAACCATCCAAACGATACAATTAGTTCAACGAGATATCCAATCATCGAAGAGTGTCCATGGGGCAGGAGCTTATAGGGGACCGTAAATGGGGACATTGCAGGTGACAATACATGTTCTAACACAAAGAATATCATGACAAAAGGACTTCTGCTAATAACGTGGTATTGGGTTCCGGTGGGGTTGCTAACGATAAGTTCCCATTTTATTGTCCCCAATAATTGAGTCATAGGAACGTGTAATGTTTGAAAATTGCCATTGTTTAAATGTGACTGTTAGCTTCTGTCATCATTGGGTACTCGCCACTACTGTAAATCAACGTTGAGAGGTCATTGAGGTGTACACGACATGCATGCCATGTCAATTTGTGTGCGTTCCATATACACGAAGCTAGCACGAACGCCCATAATGAAGAGGGCGACAAAGGATACCACATTTCTAACCCCAACCAAACATCACACTCTAGTATTGCGCTTTTCGCGGGGGATTGTTGAAATCACAATGAAATCGAGTAAAGCAGTTTGATTGGATAAAAAGAATAAATATTGAAAAATGATTGGCTAAAATGGATGAATATTCACAAAAGATACCCCTTACACTTATTCCATCATATCCGCAGGTCTGACGATTGTAGGGCGGTTCATATTGTTCATTCGTTTCAAAATCGGAGTCGCCACTAGAATCGAATAGACTTGGCAAATAGATTTGAGAATAAACTAGCCAATCAAAATCCATTCTAAACCCCCCCTTTACCAGATTTCTGCATGGTTCAGCCAATCAATACGTTTTCTAAAAAAACTGTTGCAGATTGAATGTAGTAAATGCAAGATATATTACAAAGGTCACTCAAAAACGGTTTCACTTTTGGACTGAACAGTACAAATTTGCTTGAGACGGACAATACAACTAACCGCAGGTGAGTAGAGCACACAATAGTTCGAAGTACTACGTAGTATTTGATAACGCTACTGTGGAAATTGACAAGTCCTCAACGCTTCACCCTCTTGCACCCGAAAAACATAACCGCCTCAACGGTAAAGTAACCGTCGTCCTGGAGCCATTGAAATATCCTTCGCCGTTCAAACTTGCTGGTCAAATTATTCTATTTACACTCGGGCGTGTTCCAAGCACACTGACAAAGGACCAAGTGGCGGCCCTCAAGGCTCACTTGTCCCCAGCCGACGTTGAGTGGGTCGCGCGAGTATTGCCATCATGGGCTACCTCAACAAAGTCTTGGTTTGCCTTTCGAGAAAACGTGACCAATCAGTGATCCGCCAACTGACCAGTGATCCGCCAAAACGTTTTATCCAATAACATGGTTTCTCGAATTGTATTGGACAAAACAAAACCTCTTACAATATTGACCTCGTGAGAAATTATGGAGGCAAAACTTATCAATGTTAAGAGGTTTTCGATTTATCTTCACCGCCGCGTGGGAAAACCCCAAAATTTCTCCAAACCGATTCGCGACAGGTACCCCTGGCCTCCGCATCGCTCGCGGCAGACACTCACGACGTTTTCCGCGTTCCATGACACC
>NW_009798300.1:347998-349227 GCF_000520075.1 Aphanomyces astaci | reverse complement strand
GACGAGCTCGAGGCGGTCCAGCGGATCCGTCGACTTGTTCTATGCCTTGTACTTGTCTTTGACCACGTAAAGGCCGTGCGCGAGGACGTACGTGCGGGCCACGAGTGGCAGCAGTGCCTGCTTTTGCAGGCCATAGTGCAGGATGGCCGTGTCCGACTTGCCCTTAGGACCGACCGTCGCGCGACTCGCCGGATATCTAGGCATCACACCCTTGACATTAGGAGATGAATAGGCGACGAAGGAGTAGTACCGCATCGCAATCGCCAGCGACAACTTGGTGCCGCCCATGAACATGGAGGCAATGCACACGCGGCCACTGAGTAATTGATCTGCACAACCAACACAAGCATCATGAGCATATGACGATATATCTGTGTTTCGAAGGTCAACCTGCGACGGCCAAGAAACGGCCGCGTTTGCTGGACACGTGGCTCGTGAATGTTCCGTCACCGCTGACTTGGGAGAGCGCGTCGAGCATGTTGGTGCGGGGAATGCGGA
This sequence comes from Aphanomyces astaci, assembly GCF_000520075.1. Classification (NCBI taxonomy): domain Eukaryota; phylum Oomycota; class Saprolegniomycetes; order Saprolegniales; family Verrucalvaceae; genus Aphanomyces; species Aphanomyces astaci. The sequence continues at coordinate 348,729 of NW_009798300.1, read as the reverse complement.
CGTTGTCAAAGAGAATTTTCCTGTCCACACAATAACTAAAAGAGATGCCATGAATTCACGAGTCATATCAGGCGGTGGAGGATGGACGGACGGATCAGTACCCATTGTCGACGCCGTTGCAGCCCATCTTGTGGCCCATTGTCCATCATTATGTCGAATACTTTGACACGTCGTTGTCATGTGTGAATTGCATTGTCATGCACGAATTGTCCAACACTCCAATCTGTCATTACTTCAAAACTTCATACATTTCTAAAACTAATATACCTTTATCATATCATATTTTCAGCGAAAGATTTTGGATTTTGTTAAACTGAATTCAATACTCACTTCAAGTATATATTTTGGCGGATCACTGATCGACTGTGCAAATTGCTCAACTTTCTAAATTAATTGGAGAAACATGAACTCTCAGATCCGATCGGTTTTGAATCCTTGTGAAAGCACTTGAAATTGGCTATCAGAATGTGTGTCCATCTTTGTTCTAGCACAAATAGCCGCTGAGTAATTCAAGAAGGAAAAAATCCAAATTTTGGCGGATCACTGATCGGTCACGTATATCTAAAAATAGACATCCGGATAATGTGTAGAACGCGCTGGGGCTCGCGCTAAGAAGTGCCGTGTTACGAAGCCACGGCGGCCGTGCTGGGCGACGGATGGACCTGTGGCAAGTTCGCCGGGGACATCACGTCCTCCACCCCCACTTTGTCGTCGTTGCCTCCCATCGACTC
>NW_009798300.1:341856-346318 GCF_000520075.1 Aphanomyces astaci | reverse complement strand
CTGTGTTTCGAAGGTCAACCTGCGACGGCCAAGAAACGGCCGCGTTTGCTGGACACGTGGCTCGTGAATGTTCCGTCACCGCTGACTTGGGAGAGCGCGTCGAGCATGTTGGTGCGGGGAATGCGGACGTTGTCAAAGAGAATTTTCCTGTCCACACAATAACTAAAAGAGATGCCATGAATTCACGAGTCATATCAGGCGGTGGAGGATGGACGGACGGACGAGTACCCGTTGTCGACGCCGTTGCAGCCCATCTTGTGGCCCATTGTCCATCATTATGTCGAATACTTTGACACGTCGTTGTCATGTGTGAATTGCATTGTCATGCACGAATTGTCCAACACTCCAATCTGTCATTACTTCAAAACTTCATACATTTCTAAAACTAATATACCTTTATCATATCATATTTTCAGCGAAAGATTTTGGATTTTGTTAAACTGAATTCAATACTCACTTCAAGTATATATTTTGGCGGATCACTGATCGACTGTGCAAATTGCTCAACTTTCTAAATTAATTGGAGAAACATGAACTCTCAGATCCGATCGGTTTTGAATCCTTGTGAAAGCACTTGAAATTGGCTATCAGAATGTGTGTCCATCTTTGTTCTAGCACAAATAGCCGCTGAGTAATTCAAGAAGGAAAAAATCCAAATTTTGGCGGATCACTGATCGGTCACGTATATCTAAAAATAGACATCCGGATAATGTGTAGAACGCGCTGGGGCTCGCGCTAAGAAGTGCCGTGTTACGAAGCCACGGCGGCCGTGCTGGGCGACGGATGGACCTGTGGCAAGTTCGCCGGGGACATCACGTCCTCCACCCCCACTTTGTCGTCGTTGCCTCCCATCGACTCGTTCAAGTTGTACGTGGAAGTGCTGTCGACGGCGTCAGCACTAGTGTCTAACGAGAACAAAATCTTCAAGGGGGTGCCCAAAGCGTGGCCGGCAGTCGGTCCGTTCCTCACCGATCGCGTCGGGTTTGGTTTTCCGATCCTGTCGAAATTGACGCACCAAGGCCCCGTCCAGGCGATCGCGGGGGTGCTCGCCGACAACGTCGACGCTTCAGTGTCGGTTACAGGGCTCGAGGTCGAAGTCGCTGCCGCCATTGTCTTCTGCACCCAGGTGCAGAATGCGCCCCTTCTGGACGATATGACCACCGTGGCTCGCTTCGTCCACACGAAAGATAACGTTACTATGGTTGACGAAGGAGCTTGGGTCAAGGCATTTGGTCAAGACGATAACGTGGCAGCGTTTGCTGTGGGGTTGGTGGAACATACACTCTTGCGGGTGGCGGCATCGCCCAGTGTTATGCCGACCGACTTGTTCGACGCGTGCAACGTGCCTGAAGTGACGTCGGCACACCTGGCGGAGATGGTCAACTGGCTCGCGGTGCAGCAAATGCTCCATCACTCTTTTTACGACGTCTACGGGAACTAGTCTCAGGCTAAACAAGCTGCTAATGTTACCGGTAGTATTTGAAAATTGATCTAAAATGGCTATCATTCCGAGGTTACTGTAGGTACGAATTTCATGGCCCCGTTCAATCGAATATCGCCGCCCGAATCGGGCACCAATATCTCCCATTGGTCAATCCGAAATTATTTGTCGCTGATTGGCTACAATCCATGCTCGATTTTCACCGGAAAGGCGAAGTGGATACTAATTAGCCAATCGGCATTGTTTGTGCTCGATTGAAAGTGAACGAACCATTGAAAATTGAGAAATTTGAAGAAAATCTACAATATTTCACACATTATTCCTTTTACTTCATGCTAAGAGTTTAGCCCTACGTTGATGAGACCCTTGGCGAGAAACAAGTCTTAACAGTGGAAAGATTGATTGTCAAGCCAAGTGATCCAAATAAATATTTACGGTGAATCGAGCAGAGCATTTTTGGCTTTGACCATATTCCGTCGAGCAAAGTACAAGGCAATGCCAAAACAGGCAACGGCCCAAGCCATCCACGCTAGCGGAAACATCATGGCTTGGATGAGTCCATCCTTGTCTTGATGGCACTCTGGGTTGAGCACGACGACGCCGTCCACAAGTACGCTGTTGCAGTGAGGAGCCCAAGCGTCCTTGATGTAGCCCATGATGATGGGGGCGGGGACATCCCCCAGCACATGCTGGGACAGGGAATTCAGCCCCACGGCGAGGGCTTGTTGTGATGGGTGGACAGAGTGAAACATGGCGATCATCACGACGGGCGAAATGGTACCGGCGATGACAGTTGTGAGTCCATTCCACACCAAGAACCATGTTCTGTCAGGCAAGGCAGCCAGCGAGAGGAGCATGGCCCCTAGCCCTAATGGAAACCCCAATGCCATTTGACGGACAGCATAGTATTGTCGCATGTATGGGGCACCACGGCTCGTCCAATCCAGCACTACGCCCCCCAGTAGTGTGCCCACCAAGGTTGTTGCAACTACACACATATAATATATTGTCAGAGCTCGTGGTGAGCCCTGTACAAGGCTACTTGCCGATCATACAAGTATATAGCACATACCTGTTAGGAACCCCATCGTGACATTAGCATCCGTTTCCGACGAAAATACCCCCAGGCCCAGGAGCAACAGCGTGATAAAAATGCCCAGCCCCGCACTCGAAAACATCATGGCTGCCACGCCAAGCGATAGCCACGCAAACGTAGCGTTGGTACAAACGTCCCAAACTTCCCCGAAAAACGATTTGTGTGACTCACTTTCTGTCGCCAACAAGCTTTGGGATTCGGTGGGGTTGTCGTTTCGGATGCGATTGAACTCGTCGGGAACGCCAAAGAAGCAAAGCCAAAGCAACGGCACCATTGCGAGCCCCTCCATGGCAAACACCGAGTCCCAGCCCCAAGAAGTCGCAGACAGCGTTGATGCCGCGATATTACCCGCAATCGCTCCCACGGTAGAAGAGATCATGTACACACCCAACCACATCGTCTGGAAGTTGCTCGGGCTGTGGTCGTTGATGAAGGGGGGCGCAATGCACTGGAACGAGGCTTCCCCCACTCCGCTGAGGAATCGACCCAGAAGTAAAAGTTCAAAGCTGTTGGCGGACTTTGAAATGCTAGAGATCGCCACGGCAACCACCCACACGGCCAGCCCAATGGAAATGAGTCGAAACGGTTTCGTGGTCATCGCGAGGTAGCCAAACAGCGGGATCGAGATGGCGAACGTGGTCACAAACGACGATGAGAGCAGGCCAAGCAGTGCGCCAGGGTCGGTGGTGTTGTGTGAGACTTGGATAAAGTATTGGAACTGGGCCGGGGCGCCCGAAGTGATGCCTCGGTCAAAGTAATTGACAAAGTTGATTGCACAAAGCAAGACGAATATCCACGGCGGCATCGTCGTGGACGTCATTGGCTCAGACGGCATGGATTGATTGGCAGGTTGAGCTTTGATAAGTGAGCCAAGTCCAGTGAATCGAAGGGGCTTTTGTCTGTTTCAAAAGTTGTGACAACCTCTATTTGGTACCCAAATCAAAGTACAAACACTCCATTTCCCGTCAAACGACAAACATTCTTGCAAAAGTGAATGTAATTTCAGCGACATGAGACACAGCTGTCATGCTTGTACACTACTATCAGTGGTACTACGTCGTACTACCCGTAGTAATACGAAAGTAACAAAAAAGTAGCTCTCGGTTATAGACTGTAGTTTAAAGTCTATGATGTTGTCATTTCTTTATCAATTTTAGATTTGAGGCATCCGCTTATCCTGTTCTGTCAACTCAATGTCTTTTTATAGTTAACATGTAGTAAGCTTAAATATTAAGCTGCGGCAACGAAAATCGCCCCGCATGAGGTGTGAAAAGTTGGTGGCTTATAGATGGCGTGCACCATAGAAGTTGAAAGGAATATTAGTACTGTACTAGTACACCATTACCCTATCACGTTTGACATTTTATCCAGTCAATAATGTGGTGATAAAAAATACTGCTCCTACTACTACTACTTAGTATTAATACGTCAAGTTATTAATAGTACTAACTGTACTAACGTTAGTATAAAACAGTTCGAAACAAATTCGAGTGGTGCATAAAACGCGCAAAGTTCGGATCAATGTGGTTTTTGTTCCAATCAAAATGGAAAGAAATACTACACGGAAGTACTATTAATACGTAGTACCAGTATACTATACTAGTAGTGAATACTTCGAAGTAGTAGTGAACATTTAGGGAATTTCCACTCTCCACCCATCTCACCCATCCTCCAGAGAACGTGCGATAGAGCAAATACAGTACTACTTCAATATGAAATAAACTATGGCACTAGATTTGCACCAGATTTGCACCACATTGATCCGAATTTTTGTTCATTCCAACCCTTGTCAAAATTTTATTTTATATCCAAATCACATAGATGGAAAAAAAGACCAACTTGATCGGGTAATGGTGTAGTATTAATAGCACATTCTACGGAATTCGTAGGCCAGAACTTGACTTTTGTATGCAATCGTAGGCGCA
>NW_009798300.1:319681-321552 GCF_000520075.1 Aphanomyces astaci | reverse complement strand
GTCATTATTCAAAATTTCAGCAAATTGAGACGTAGAATCGACAGATCTCATGTAATGAAGAAATTCTACGTCTCAGATTCAAATTTGGTGACGAATTGGTCCAGAAATAGATATTTAACCTAGCGGTATTTTACATGGGCGCTTGGATATTTGGCCATAGGGGTGGCCCTGAGGTGTATCTTGATTTTTGTATGTGACTATTATCCGTATATAATATCCGGAGGCAGTTTGGACCTTTAACCTCCCACTGGAGTGATAAAACGGATGAAATCGGAATTTAACGTATTTGGTATTTGGGTTTAACATATCAAATGTACGGTAAATAATAAAACCTTCATTCTCGACTTGGCCAGTTGGAAGTTTTTAGATGACGTGCACCATACCAGCTAACAGTTAGGTAATCCATCAGTATCGCGAACGCCATCAATATCGCGAACGGTTGTCATTATATCCAATCCAATGGCTTGATTCTGTAATGAGGAGTTTTCATTGGACATGATTATATTCAGCCATAGCATAAATGGTCCGACGGTGTTGAGGTCATTTATAGATAATGTGGGTGTAAAGACACGAAATTTCAGTCCGGATAAATGAAACAAACCGTCCAATGAAACTTATGTTCCGGATACACTTTTGAGAGGTTGCAAGCATCGACTCTGGTTCTGCCGCCCTGGGGAGACAAGCCTTGTGCGCCTCGGAAGCTTGCTCATCTGCTCAAGTCACGAGGTCCGCGAACTGTCTCGTCGCCTTGCACACGAATCTGTCGTTGATGCAATGAGCGTTGCAGTTGAAGAGGTGTACGGAGGGCACAGGAGGTAGAACCTGGAGTCCACCAATGTCCACGAGAGATGAACGCTCGTGGACACAAACAACACAGGTATTTATTACATGTTTCCATCCACAAACACGTTTTTTCATTCAATGTGTGATAGCAACAAAACAAGCGGCCTCGGGAGATGAACGCCCGTTGCCATCCATCGCGTTTCGCCTCGCGCTATGCTATGCACATGGTGGGGCAACTGAGGGATGCCATCGGGGAGGACCGACCATATGCATGTATATTACATGCAGCTTGGATACAATGCCTATGTACAGTGGTATGTTCTTGAATATGTGTGTGATTGATGGTGATGTTATGCGATTAGTGGATCTGCGGTCATGTTGAGCGGCGGCGGCGTGCGACTTGTCCCTCCCCGGTGGTGATGATGACGACCGACGATATCACCGGGGCGGGGCGCATTTATTTCTAGCGTACGAATGCATGTTTGTGAATGTGTGTGTGAGATTGATGGTGATGATATGTGATTAGTGTATCTGCGGCCATGTCGAGCGGCGGCGGCGTGCGACTTGTTCCTCCCCGGTGGTGATGATGACGACCGACGATATCACCAGGGCGGGGCGTGCGTCTTGTCCCTTTCCAGTCTTTGAGCCCCAGCCATGGAGAGCATGCGCCGTTTCATTGATTTGGTCCTTCAGCACCGTCCTTCGTACTGTACGTGCTGTTGTGCATGATACCGCGAAATTCAAGTGGTGTAAGTGTCATTAGTGTGAAGACGATAACTCCATACGGCGTGCCTGGTCGACGTGCGTCGCCCAAGTGATGACGATGGCGAAGGACAGCCTTACCTGTGGAAGAACCTGCGACCCTTCCGAGCGGTACGTTCTGAGCAACAAGCTCTTACTCGTTACTGATTATGACAAGGAACAAGATAACTGGAGCAGACTGAAGGGTGTCCAGAAAGTCGGATCTTCTTTGTACACCGGTTGTGTATGTGATGCATGTGGTGGGGCAACGTGGTTGCTGTCGGGGTGGGCCGGCCACATGAGCAGTGTTCTATCAAGCGCAGTCGTGCAAGCACCCTTGGCTCGAA
>NW_009798300.1:311423-316502 GCF_000520075.1 Aphanomyces astaci | reverse complement strand
CGATTCTGGACTTCAACGCGCCGTCCCGATGTAACTTTTGCAGCACCTTTAGGACGGCGCTTGAGCCAGTCGAACGACAGCCTTGTTCGCGAAGAAAGGCCAACAGCGCCGACTCAGCCGCGGAGCCGATCGAGACAACGTCGTCGAGGTACGTTGAACTCCCTTCTTCCATTACGAATCCCTTCGGCAAGAAAAGCTTCATATACGCAACTAGGTGCCGCGCATTGTATCGCTTCTGCTTTGACGCGTCAGCATTTGCGTAGAGCCTTGGTTCGCCACCATACCATTCGAACCACGTTGTTCGTAACGCCGTGGCAGACGCCTGTCGTTGCCGCTTCACGGTAGGCTCGCCATTTCCGTTCTCGAGAACTCGCGGCTACTTAACCGAATGGCCATTCACCTTTGCCTCTAGAGCTTGGAGCCGCTCCTCTTGACGCCGTCGAGCTTGCATGAATTGGTCAAGGAGGGTGGCTTGGTGGCGAATGAGTCTTTGCTCGGCAGTCTCAGGTATGGGTCTCGCGTTTTGTTCAAGTGGCTCTAATGCTGTCGGCGTCGGCGGTCCTGCCATCAGACGTGTGGACCAAGCCAGAAGATCCATCTCGCTGCAGCCAGCAAGTCCAGCGCATGCTTCCAGCCGAAGAACAGGGAGGGCCTGCGCGTTGAGCTTCTTCAAACTCGGGTAGTTGAGCAGAAGGTAAGCTGTCAACATATCGATAACGGGCGTGTTCAAGTTGCACGTAGAGATTGCAAGGCCTCGGGAAGCAACGAACAGATTGGCTTGAACTTTGCGAACCATGCCTTGCGTGTGGGCGTCGAATGAGTCGAGGGTAAGAACCATTACAGGCTCCATTGTGCTCCACCCGCTGAGGTACTTGGCGACTTTGTGGTATTCACTTGACGTGTTGAAAATGTAGTTAAAACCTTTGTTGGTGGCCGAGATGTTCCACGCCCCGCGATCGAAGATACACCGTGCCGTTAATTGCTCCGATTAGTTCGCGTGTTGTGTACCCCCGCGTCGAAACGAGTGAGACGATATGGCCACACCCGCCGCCGCCGAAATACGTCCAAGGATACGATTGACATGACTGTGTATGGTAGGTACGCTCTTCAAAGCTTGGGCCTTATCGTCAACGTTGATGGCACTTGGGTTGTCCAAGACGTCCAGCAATGGTGTGGTTGGTTCGAGCTCATGTTTGACTGAGCTTGCTTGACTAGGCAAGTTGTCGACGATGTTGGCACAAGGTCCGTTCTGCGCAACGGTCGCCAGCAAGATTGCAAGCAAGGGACAAGTCGAGAAATCAGTGTCCGGGTACAGGGATATCCTTGTTCCTCGCTGGTGACTCGAACAAATCGTAGGAAGAACGCCCCACCAGCATCAATCGACACGTTGTGCTTGCGGGCCATGGCCAAGTCAGACGCGCGGCCATAAAGATACCACAAGAGGGACAACAAGGCGGCGTCTTGGTAGTCACTGCTGCAAGTGGCGGTCGAGTACAAATACATCAGCATAAGCTTCAAGTACTGTTTGGTGCAGGCTATAGCTTGGTTCACTACCGCTCCGCCATCCTTCTTCGCGCAGTAGTTTTGCAAGATCTTGCCAGTACGTAGTAGTTTTGAGTCCACGAGGGCCTGCAGTTGCGGAAACTCGTCAAGAAGCGTCATCTTCGCTTGTCGAAAGTACTGCATGCAGGAGTTCTTGGACAACTTTATTCCAGGTGATTTCTCGCACGCAGCGAGGTACAAAGCAAACTTCTCCATTACAGCGGCAAAGCATTGTCCTGTTAGGTCCTTCCTTATGCACGATTTGACGTAGTCCGGATCCATACTCTCGGATGACAGGAACTTGTAAAACGCTTTGATGCCGGCCGCTCTCGCATTTACGGTTGACTGAGGCCGCAAGCGGTCCATCCTTGTCTCACTTGGTCGGACGGTCGGACGTTGCAGGGTTATTTTTATGTTGTGCGATTCACTTGTCTTGTGTATGCTCATAACGCATAACTTTCAAAAGGTCCGACCACACGCGCATAGCGGACCACCACCAAAGCTCTACCCTAACCCTTCTATATGCTATTGGGCAGAAAATTATTCGTTGCAAAATTATTGGCTAACCAGTCGCAAACATTATTTTGATTGGCTAAAATTACCAATACAATTATCAAGAGTGGTCGGACCATTCGCATTATTCATCCAAAGGATCAGGACACCACCTTGAAGTTCAAAACTATGTCCATTTTTATGTTTTCCAATACAAATTCCAACTTGTTTCTTATTATAATGCGTTCAAATTTAATGTAGAATTGAGTTCATGTATAAATTAAAACGCGTCACGACACCCAGGTATTATTTTGTAAATTAATATTCCATACATACAAAACTAAGATATTAGGACCGTTCGCGAAATACAAAGGTTTCACCAATTCTTAACGTTACGTCATAATTTCAAAATACAAATCGATTATTGGGATATTTCAGGCACTTCTTGGCACTAAAAAATGCAGCTGGATTTATATTTTCCAACGCTACCTTTAGTTTTTTTTATTCGAGGGAATTCTTGTGGTGGAGTGCTTCAAACATTTGACATTTTAGTGCACAAAACGCGTTTGCGATATTGATGGATTACCTTGCACCATTTTGCAGTTAAGTTAGACGAATGCCCGATATATTTGGTCGTGTGCCCGATATATTTGGTCGTGTGCCCGATATATTTGGTCGTGTGCCCGATATAGTTGGCCATGTGCCCGATAAAATTGGCACCCGGAGTCGTGTGCCCGATATATTTGGCGGTGTGCCCGATATAATTGGCCGTGTGCCCAACCAATTGCCCATGTGCCCGATGAATTGTGTCGTGTGCCCGATGAAAATGGAAATCACGCAATAAAAAGTCAATTCAATATAGAAATACGTAGTAGTCGTTAAACAACACTTGCAGCATCGTTGCTGTGACGTCATATACCAACGCCCATGTTGCCCATGGCCTCCGCACGTCCGTCGTGGGTGCTAACCTTGAGGTAAATCGAAAAATGAGCTGTCGCGCGCAGAGCTCATTTTTCGATTTACCCCAAGGTTTCATCGGGCACATGCCACAATTCATCGGGCAGATGGCCAATTACTTGGGCGCACGGCTAATTATATCGGGCACACCGCCAAATATATCGGGCACACGACCAAATATATCGGGCATTCGTCCAACTTAACTGCAAAAAGGTGTAGTATGCATACTGTTATTAATAACACTACTACGTAGTAGTCCTAGTAGTAGGTTGTACGCAGTAATTTCAAACTTTGCGTGTAGTATGATATGCTGACCCTCTTGCTTGATGTTGAAGTATTTTTTTCGCCAGAGTTCCCTCTACAGCAGCAATGGTTCATTCGCTCCAGTCTCATCCACAACGGCCCCCACGGCCGACTGGTGATGTGTCCGTCGGTACCATGACGTCCACGTGAATAACGACACGAACATGACGACCATGAGTCCCGTGCTTACATACGGCATCACTTGCACCGGAATAATATAGATGAGCGCGAGGCGGACGCCTGCTTCGACGATGAGTGCCGAGCCCCACACTTTGCACATGAACCTGGACACCGATCGAATGTGCGTCTGTGCGTACTTTGCTCGGAGTTCAGCGGTGTCGGCCGTCCCGCGGAAGCGGCGCTGGTACGACCACAGCAAATCTTCGCTGGAGCATAGCGATGCCCAGTACGTGATGCCAAAACCGACGGTGAACACAGAGTCTTTGACCAACAGCAGCCGCGCGTCGTCAGTGAGGTCGCAAATGACGGCGGACAACAAGATGGACGCCACAGACAGCGTCGAAATGGCATCGCACACACGCTCCTGCATGATCTTGCCAAGTGTGTACAAAGTGGGTGGGATGCTTGACACGACTAACGCAAGGGACTCTGACATGTATTGGGCCAAGATGGAGTACACCACAAGCGGCAAGACGACGTTTACGACCACCAAGAATGCAATGGCTAGCCACACACGAACGACTGGAGAAGGTATTGCCATGACGAGAGTTGGTTGGAGAGTTGATACTGTACGGTACAGTTGTCGAACTATGACAGTCATGTGGGGTTTCAAAAGATCACAAAAAGTTCGGGGTTTCGACGTTCTAGGTTGTGAATTAATAGTACTACTAGTAGTATTAATAGTATATAGTTAACATGACCGACACGAGTTTTGTCTAGAGTAACTCCAGTGTCAAGTCCAGCCTAAAACACTACCGTACTTTACGACTCAATGTTGAGTGTGGTACTCCGTTGCGCATCGCCATTTCCTGTTCCGACGTTTTTAACTGTGATTGGCAATTCGAATGCGTTGTGGGGAGTAGGCGTCCAAACTCGCGGTCAAGGCGTACGAAAACAATGCCGAGCCCGCAGTCTGACTCCGGCGGAGGCTGCGATTATGTCGGCAGCGCGGTCGCTCGGGCATGTTCCAAGCACACTGACAAAGGGCCAAGTGGCGGCCCTCAAGGCTCACTTGTCCCCAGCCGACGTTGAGTGGGTCGCGCGAGTATTTACCACCTCAACAAAGCCATGGTTTGCCTTTCGAGAAAATCTAAAAATAGACATCCGGATAATGTGTAGGACGCGCTGGGGCTCGCGCTAGAAGTGCCGTGTTACGAAGCCACGGCGGCCGTGCTGGGCGACGGATGTACCTGTGGCAAGTTCGCCGGGGACATCACGTCCTCCACCCCCACTTTGTCGTCGTTGCCTCCCATCGACTCGTTCAAGTTGTACGTGGAAGTGCTGTCGACGGCGTCAGCACTAGTGTCTAAAGAGAACAAAATCTTCAAGGGGGTACCCAAAGCGTGGCCGGCAGTCGGTCCGTTCCTCACCGATCGCGTCGGGTTTGATTTTCCGATCCTGTCGAAACTGACGCACCAAGGCCCCGTCCAGGCGATCGCGGGGGTGCTCGCCGACAACGTCGACGCTTCAGTGTCGGTTACAGGGCTCGAGGTCGAAGTCGCTGCCGCCATTGTCTTCTGCACCCAGGTGCAGAATGCGCCCCTTCTGGACGATATGACCACCGTGGCTCGCTTCGTCCACACGAAAGATAACGTTACTATGGTT
>NW_009798300.1:299426-303202 GCF_000520075.1 Aphanomyces astaci | reverse complement strand
CTGTCAAGAAGGGGCACTTTGGCCGTTCTTGCTTTGGCCTTTTTCGCCGAGGTTCGGTCACTTACGGATAATATCCGGTCATCCGGAATTATCCGGTGTTCTCATTCTGTAGAAACCGGACTGTTTATGCCCAATCATAGGTCAGCTAAACAGTCCGTTAATAATCATTCGTCCCTCTTGACAGGTAGTATTTGAAAATTGATCTAAAATGGCTATCATTCGGAGGTTACTGTAAGTACGAATTTCCGGGCCCCGTTCACACACAGGACATGAAATTCAAAGACGTGCATGTGCGGCTGATGGAAGCTTTTGAGGACTTGGCACCCAGCAGCATCAAGGGCTGTATTCACAAGGCCGACAGACAACTCTACAAGCTGGCCGAGTACATAAAGGGGCTACAAGAAGTCGATACGAGTGACAATGAAAGCGTAGAAGGCAGCAGGGATGGCGGCAGCGTGACAAGTAGTAACGACTCGAGTGGAAAAGAATCAGAGATGTAATAAATTTCCTCGATTTTTATTGGTCGCTTCATAACATCCAGCTTTATTGTGGAAAACTCAGTACCGTAAACCTCCTTGTATTGATTCTTTCTGTCAATCGAATATCGCCGCCCGAATCGGGCACCAATATCCCCCATTGGTCAATCCGAAATTATTTGTCGCTGATTGGCTACAATCCATGCTCGATTTTCACCGGAAAGGCGAAGTGGATACAAATTAGCCAATCAAATGTCTCGGCATTGTTGTGCTCGATTGACAGTGAACGAACCATTGAAAATTGAGAAATTACAACATTTCACACACATTATTCCTTTTACTTCATGCTAAGAGTTTAGCCCTACGTTGATGAGACCCTTGGCGAGAAACAAGTCTTAACAGTGGAAAGATTGATTGTCAAGCCAAGTGATCCAAATAAATATTTACGGTGAATCGAGCAGAGCGTTTTTGGCTTTGACCATATTCCGTCGAGCAAAGTACAAGGCAATGCCAAAACAGGCTATGGCCCAAGCCATCCACGCTAGCGGAAACATCATGGCTTGGATGAGTCCATCCTTGTCTTGATGGCACTCTGGGTTGAGCACGACGACGCCATCCACAAGTACGCTGTTGCAGTGAGGAGCCCAAGCGTCCTTGATGTAGCCCATGATGATGGGGGCGGGGACATCCCCCAGCACATGCCGGGACAGGGAATTCAGCCCCACGGCGAGGGCTTGTTGCGATGGGTGGACAGAGTGAAACATGGCGATCATCACGACGGGCGAAATGGTACCGGAGATGACACTTGTGAGTCCATTCCACACCAAGTACCATGTTCTGTCAGGCAAAGCAGCCAGCGAGAGAAGCATGGCCCCTAGCCCTAATGGAAACCCCAATGCCATTTGACGGACAGCATAGTATTGTCGCTTGTATGGGGCGCCACGGCTCGTCCAATCCAGCACCACGCCCCCCAGTAGTGTGCCCACCAAATTTGTTGCAACTACACACATATAATATATTGTCAGAGCTCGTGGTGAGCCCTGTACAAGGCTACTTGCCGATCATGCAAGTATATAGCACATACCTGTTAGGAACCCCATCGTGACATTAGCATCCGTTTCCGACGAAAATACCCCCAGGCCCAAGAGCAACAGCGTGATAAAAATGTCCAGCCCCGCACTCGAAAACATCATGGCTGCCACACCAAGCGACAGCCACGCAAACGCAGCGTTGGTACAAACGTCCCACACTTCGCCGAAAAACGATTTATGCGACGCACTTTCTATCGCCAACAAGCTTTGGGATTCGGTGGGGTTGTCGTTTCGGATGCGATTGAACTCGTCGGGAACGCCAAAGAAGCAAAGCCAAAGCAACGGCACCATTGCGAGCCCCTCCATGGCAAACACCGAGTCCCAGCCCCAAGAAGTCGCAGACAGCGTTGATGCCGCGATATTACCCGCAATCGCTCCCACGGTAGAAGAGATCATGTACACACCCAACCACATCGTCTGGAAGTTGCTCGGGCTGTGGTCGTTGATGAAGGGGGGCGCAATGCACTGGAACGAGGCTTCCCCCACTCCGCTGAGGAATCGACCCAGAAGTAAAAGTTCAAAGCTGTTGGCGGACTTTGAAATGCTAGAGATCGCCACGGCAACCACCCACACGGCCAGCCCAATGGAAATGAGTCGAAACGGTTTCGTGGTCATCGCGAGGTAGCCAAACAGCGGGATCGAGATGGCGAACGTGGTCACAAACGACGATGAGAGCAGGCCAAGCAGTGCGCCAGGGTCGGTGGTGTTGTGTGAGACTTGGATAAAGTATTGGAACTGGGCCGGGGCGCCCGAAGTGATGCCTCGGTCAAAAGAATTGACAAAGTTGATTGCACAAAGCAAGACGAATATCCACGGCGGCATCGTCGTGGACGTCATTGGCTCAGACGGCATGGATTGATTGGCAGGTTGAGCTTTGATAAGTGAGCCAAGTCCAGTGAATCGAAGGGGCTTTTGTCTGTTTCAAAAGTTGTGACAACCTCTATTTGGTACCCAAATCAAAGTACAAACACTCCATTTCCCGTCAAACGACAAACATTCTTGCAAAAGTGAATGTAATTTCAGCGACATCAGACACAGCTGTCATGCTTGTACAGTACTAACCAGTGGTATGGCGTACTACCGGTAGTAATACGATAGTAACAAAAAAGTAGCTCTCGGTTATAGACTGTAGTTAAAAGTCTATGATGTTGTCATTTCTTTATCAATTTTAGATTTGAGGCATCCGCTTATCCTGTTCTGTCAACTCAATGTCTTTTTATAGTTAACATGTAGTAAGCTTAAATATTAAGCTGCGGCAACGAAAATCGCCCCGCATGAGGTGTGAAAAGTTGGTGGCTTATAGATGGCGTGCACCATAGAAGTTGAAAGGAATACTAGTACTAAATTTAGTACACCATTACCCTATCACGTTTGACATTTCCAGTCAAGAATGTGGTGATAAAAAATACTGCTCCTACTACTACTACGTAGTATTAATACGTCAAGTTAGTACTAACTGTACGTACTAACGTTAGTATAAAACAGTTCGAAACAAATTCGAGTGGTGCATAAAACGCGCAAAGTTCGGATCAATGTGGTTTTTGTTCCAATCAAAATGGAAAGAAATACTACACGGAAGTACTATTAATACGTAGTACCAGTATACTATACTAGTAGTGAATACTTCGAAGTAGTAGTGAACATTTAGGGAATTTCCACTCTCCACCCATCTCACCCATCCTCCAGAGAACGTGCGATAGAGCAAATACAGTACTACTTCAATATGAAATAAACTATGGCACTAGATTTGCACCAGATTTGCACCACATTGATCCGAATTTTTGTTCATTCCAACCCTTGTCAAAATTTTATTTTATATCCAAATCACATAGATTTGGAAAAAAAGACCAACTTGATCGGGTAATGGTGTAGTATTAATAGCACATTCTACGGAATTCGTAGGCCAGAACTTGACTTTTGTATGCAATCGTAGGCGCATACCCCTACGATTTCACCATTTCGAAATCCTCAACCTCAATTATTTTCCAAGCTATATGCGAATTTGTAGCAAACATAAAATTTCGCAATTCATTTGTGAATTGACGAAATCGTAGGGAGCTGGTCCTACGATTTTCATATCCAATGAGATCTCAAGAAAATCACAAATTGCTGGACTCCAATTGACCAATCCTCCTCTATTTTACACGTCACATACCAAAGGGGAATGTGAGGCTTCCTAGTGGTACAGTAATGCCATTGATAGCACTAG